>NC_039358.1:219884828-220159699 GCF_003573695.1 Papaver somniferum
GATACATAAACATTAATGTTTTCATTTTGCATACCACACGTGCATCTAGACTAGTATTACCAAAGGAAAATACAATATTACCAAAGAGCAATGGAATCTAAATAGTTCAACCGACAACTACTACTACCGCTGGCAACTACTCACTTGCTCTGGAAAATGCGAAAACCATCCCCTAAAAAAGATATAAGGAGATGGTTTTCTTCTTATATTTATTTTAGTCCAAGGTTAGATTGTAACCAAGCAGGATTAATCACTTGCTCTGAAAAAACAACTAATCACTTGCTCTTGCAAATGTCGTCTTCTAACCAAGCAGGATTTACAGTTCGGCAGAGAAGAAAAAAAAACTCATATATCTCTATTTTAAACAATCCAAATCACTAGTTAGTATTGTTAATACCCAATTTTGGTTTAGGTTCTACCCGTCCTAACCATAGCCCATCCAATGCCCTAGAGAGAGAGTAGAGATAAAAAGAGAGAGAAAAGGATCCCTTCTATTGTACTATATGCCTCTTTATATAGACTTTTCAAAAGCCCTTCCTTTTATGATGTCATGCCACATGTCCTAAACCTCCTTAATTACTACTTATGTCATTCCTTCTCTAATACAACCTCCTCTTTCCTATTAATTCCTTCCATGTCCTTCCCACCTTATGGATACTTTCTTAATGGACTTGGGCTTTAGTCCCCATGTTTCATGTTGGGTTTGCCTCCCTTTTGGGGTACACTAGCCCGGCTAAGGGGTAATATTTTTCATGTATCAACAAGTATTAACATAGAGAAGTATTAACGAAGAGAAGTACTAACACACATAAGCAGATAACAATATTTCCTATTAAATGCTAATTATGTTATAGAAGTCAGATTCATTACAAGGGACATATTGAACCATGCATCCACAAGCAAACTCTAAACCTTCCCAATAACATAAACGTACCATAATAACTACCAACTACGGCATCTCAAACATAAGTATCTTCATATCTCATCAGAGCATTCTCCAACTATATCCTAATATTCATCCTTAGGATGTCTGATATTAGCTGGACCAAACTTATACCTGTGTATAACAAAATTCATAGTAATGGACACAATAATATCGGAGTTAAGTTGGTTGTTCCAATAAAACTGCAAATATGACCCATGTGCTAAACTACACAAGAAATCCAGTAAAAAGTTCGCTTCCCTCGTAACATGTAGTAAAAATACCCTCAACCTAACTTGTAATACTAAGGCAAAGTTACAGCATATATATATATATATGTGTGTAATTATACAATTATTACAAATCTTAACAAATCATAACATCGAGTAAGATATCACTATCAACTTAATGTATTATTATGTGCATTAATATTATCTTAATCGTGAAAATGTATCTGATATGTTTAAACACATGTAATTATAAAATACGACAATTCTTTTAAAAAAAATTGAAAAGAATGTCTAACATGAAAACCTTGTCTCTTTTGCAATTGAACCATGTTCATATATCTTGAATATGCGCATTATGTTTGCCGAAAATAATAAACAACCATATATTATGTTATTTTATTTTGATTTCGCTAAAATGAACAGAAATTATTCCACTACTGATTACCAGATTAACAAAGATTCTACATTTTATGAATGTACATAGCCACTTACTAACCATATGGTATGTTCCATCATGTGTCGCATATCTAATTTCAAAATCATCTCTTCCTCGTACATCAATTTGCGTGACTAACACAAAATATGTTTCTTTGTCGGCTTTGCAATGGTTTTGTAAGGTCTCAAGAAAAGAACAACTAGATACAACCTTATCACCCTTTCTCCATTTTTCTATAAGGTATGTGTATAGCAGATGTGCGATGGTATAATTTCCAGTTAAATCAACTGTGAATCTCTCACAGATTAGTATCTTCTCGCCCACTTTTTTAATATTGGGACGTAGGTCTGTATAGGCTTGGCTATCACATGTTTTATACTTTTTATCATCATCAATATCTTTATATTTTAATGTGGTTTCCTATTTTTCCGCATCAATCCTTCTCTTTCCCTTATCTTTCTTTGAAACGATTCTTCTATATATGTTTTCTTATCATATATTGTTCTCCTTTTCCTCATATTGTTTAACAGTATTATCCTCTTTCTCCTTATCATTTTTATCCTCTTTTTTCTTAGATGTGTTTGTAGTGTTAATGTTTCATCATACACTCATTTTCTTATGACTTTTGTATACTTTAATTCGAGGTTTCAATTGTAATGCACATTTTTTTACCTCTTACTTGGAATTTGGATATGTTGGTTATGTAGAACTTAACAATAAAGATATTTCAAAGTCATATAGGTTTTAAGGAAGTTAAGGTATAGATATATCTGAGTTATATAAGGGATCAAGATGAGAGTCAGTGCACATTTCTGCTCCAAATAGGCGTAGTTTTATCTTTAATAGCAATTGTATTTTTTAATGGAATTGTAATTGGGTAGATTCTTCAGTAAATAATGGTTTCAACTCACCAAGTAATAATTGATCATGTAAGGCTAGACTTTTGTTGATATATTTTTAACTTTTTTTCTCGATTCAAACTTATTTTTTGCAGCAGATGTCGAACAATATAAAGCAACCAAGTTAAGGTCAGCTCATTTTAATATCATTTACACTCATAGACTTATGGTGTTGAATTATCAATTTATAAAATAAATGGTAGTAGCTATGATTTGAATGCATAAACTTGGGTATTGTAATTTGAAATTCGTATAATTCTAAATTTCGATCGAGATGACTCGGCCATCCATAACTCTCACACCTATGTACCCGTCAAAATTGTGGTATGACAATTACTTGTACTAACGTTAAAATGATGGTTTTCCATATTTTTATACCATTTTAAATAAAAAAATGCTTCAACAAATTTATTAGATTTTCATGTTATATTTTTATACCATTTGGACTTTAAGTATGTACATAGGGTTCATAATAGTGAAGCAGACAAATTAGCTAAATGGAATCGTGTAAAGAAAGTTTTTTTGTAAAATCGAACTCCCAGCATAATGTCTTGAAATGTAAAGTTCAAAATGGAATTGCTAAGGGAGAGAACATTATGATATATAATTTCTAGCTTCTTAATATATTGTCTCTTCATTAAAAAAAAATCAAGTTTTAACCAGTTCTGTTACGGCACGTGTTATTTCTAGTATCTTCTAAAATGGAAGCAATATGGCAGAAATTTGGGGTGTTAGGTATGGTTTACAAATTATCATTCATCTCGAAGTCTAAAAGCTTGAAGTTGAATGTGACTCTGCCTACACAATTCAACTTTACAAGGGAGTAGTTTGTTGCTACTTGGTACCTCAAAGGCTTAATCCAAGATGTTGCGAAAATAAATGATAAATTTGAAGACATAAATTTCCATCATTATTACAGAGAAGGAAACTTTGTTGTTCACTTGATTCTAAAATACAGTTGGAGGGAATGTGGTTAAATAGTCCCCCTCAATTAATTGTTAATAGTCTTGTTGCTAAATATTTTTGGGGTTTCTTACCCAGAATGGTTAGAATCAGTTAGTACTTTTTTTCTTTCAGATATTGTATAAAAAAATATATAATACACTACAAGAAAAGTTGGATTAAGCGACCAGGAATTTTTGGTTGGAAAAGCCAATATTGAGTCGATCTATCCCTTAAAGCGACTTAATTTGGCTCTCGCTCTGGAGTTGCAAAAGGTGGGATTTCAACAAGTCTAGAGCAGCTAGGCAATCGCTTTAGTAATCAAGCAACTACCATGTAGCATCTTTTTTCTTAATTGCTTCATGGCTAGACCGACCTTCCTAGAGCAAGCAAAATAGTGATCGCTTTAAAGCTAGATTAACCAAAATACAACAAGTGAAACAGTGATCACTTCATAGATAAACCAACGATAATAGAGCAAGTGAAACGCCAATCGCTTCATAGATAGACCAACCATAATAATAGAGCAAGTGAAATACCTGAAGTTGGTTGCTTATATTTTTGAGCTACCAAACTTTTTGCCGGTGCCGGAAGTATCTGGATGATTTCGATTTAGATAATCCCAAATTGAAATTAAAATTAAAATTAAAATTAAAATTACAATTAAAATTGATACTAAAACAAATTATGAACCAAATTAAAAACTGAATCAAGTTTTATGATATCACATAGATCATTTACATCATTTCTTAAAAAAAAGACAAGATCTGTTGTTTGTTACTACATAAGATCAGTTTTACAGAACTTCAACACCAAAAAAAATTAAAAATCTAACAACACTTTTGTTTTAGTAAAACTTTTCTAGCCCTTGGACACACCGACTGCACCAACACAACACCAGAGCCTGCAATACAACTGCCTAGCCATTGCTTCATGATTGGAAGGCCCCTTATCAAGGCCTCCGCAATTGTTCCAAGTTTAGCCTACAAAAAATAATAATCATAAGAACTAAATACAAGACAATGCAAGTAAAGATGGATAAAGTAACCAATGGGTTTCCAGGAAAATACTAATAAGAAGAAATGTGTCTCCATACTTTGGTTATAATGCAGTCACAAGCACCCATCCATTTCTTCATTTGGGTCTCGAATCATCTGATCTGTGGTGAACAAAGAAAACTGTTATTGACTTTAGTAAAAGCATCTAAAATTGATTTTATCAAAAAACAATCCCACTTGACTACATAGTTAGATATACAGAACAAGTGAATTACCTATTACCTTTACTGGACTTTCCATGGTGATCTGTCCAATTGGTTTACCAAGTTCTGCACTGAATAGTGCTTCTCCGAGAGCTCTTGCAGTTTTCTTTACAGCCGAAAAAACGAGGGCCTGACGGGCAAACCAAACACGCGAATCTGGGAAGACTCTAGGCCATCAACCAACGCCCTCTTGGCAACCTCGTCCGAAGGGCAGTAGCATTGGTTGACACCAGTGTTGAACCTGAAACAAAAAAAGAATGATTGTATAAGCTCACAGATCATCCTCAAGCAAACTATGGTTCGTTCATATTGAATAAACTGATTCCACTTTTGTACATCAAAGGCATGGTCTAAAATATTCTTCTGATAAAATGATTCACTCATTTGAAAGGAAAGTTTGAATGATTGATCTGATAACGTGAAAGCAACATATGTACTAATTCACACTAATAATAATAAGGAAGTCACCATGTGCGATGGAAGGTGTTGAGATCTGTAATAACAGTAACAAAGACAACCTTCTTCTGAAGGCCCTGCCAATTAAGCTTCATGTAAGCTGCAATGGCTGCCATTCGTTCCTCATCTCCACCAGTCTTCCTACAACAAAACAGTAAAGGTCAAACACATCTTCTTCACCCATACTGAAATAATCACAACATCATTGTACAAATAAACACTAGCTCCCTTGGCAGTATCATTGTCCTAGAAGTGGGTATGTAACTAAGACTGAGTGGCATTGTTGTCGTAACTCTTGAGCATGTAAGATTGGCAGGAAGAATCAACTACAAGTTGAAATTAGTAATAAAGAACTAAGAGAAAGAGAGAGACAGAGTGAGTTACCTAAATTCCTTTTTCTTAATTGTCGTTGCCTCGCAGTCATGTTTTCATGAGCCACAGCCTTTGAGAATTGGGAACTTTATGTAGCCATGTGAAATCCTCGCAATCATGTTTTCTGGAATCTCTTTGTTTAAGAAACTGTGAAGCTTACCGAGCATCTGTTGTAAGCTCAACAATTCAAGAAAAGTAAGCAAACCAACATAAAAGAGAGAAGAAAAATAAAAGTGAAGACTGGAGTCTGAGTTACCATGATTTCTATTCTATCCGCACAAGTAAACCATTTGTGCATTGAAGAATTCCTCCAGTTTAGATCGAAGATCCTAAAAGTGAGATGCAGACAAGATAATCAGTCAGTATCATATCAAAGTAGTCTCAAAATTTAAAAGGAAGCAAGAGATATACCCTAAGTATGCCTAAATCAACTTGTAAGTCCTCCTGGATTCATGAATTTTAGAAATATGTCTACACAGAAGAAGCACATATTTCTTAATAGCAGCTTTTATTGTAGAAAAGGTTCCGAGATTTCCAAGAGACCTGTCCATCTTACCTGTAATAATACAGTAAATCAATGAATTAAATAAGAAACCATGTAAAAACATTTAACCCTATAGATACCCCCAAAATCTTATGAATCCTGTAATTGAATAACAAGTTACAGAAAAGAAAGAAAAAGAAGAAGAAATTAGATAAGACTAATTCTTAAGAACAACAAGAGATTTACCTTAGAATCGAAAGATCTTGTCGTGTCGTGGTCAATGGACAAAAGAAGGAATTGATTACAATGCAGTCAATATCATCTCCACTTTCTTCTTCACGGCAACCTGAAAGCAACACTCAGTCTATCGACTGCAATTTCTTGTTCCTTGAAACTTCTCCTTCTTAAATCTTGCAATCAACCACTCTTTTCTTCCCATCACAATCCCATCTCCATTCTCCGAATCGATTGCACAATATTACTTGGTACCCATAAAAAAAGAATGCAATCAATTTATTTGGAAAGGACAAACAAATTTTAATTCTCCATATATGCCAATGGTGATCTCAACCGACCAACCCGTCCGACCCGTGCTAAAAATAACCGAACCGAACAGGACCCGATGTATCTTATATCACTGAACGGTGTGGATACTACACAACCGATCAGTTTCGGTTCCTATCTGGATGGGGCAAGTTACCGACCGAATAGACAATTACCCGACCGGTTAAAAATCCTCTAGCATCTAAGCCATTGATAATTACAATATAAACTAGCCCTAATACTTTCCAGATTTCACTCAAGCGGAAAAGCACCATCGACAGTACCATTTTTCTTCCTCTTCTTCTCTACTACCACCGCATTCCAACACCATTCTAGTACATCCCCTTCCTAAACCTTAATCAGTGTGAGTTCTTGGACCTCCATACATGTGTGATTAATTTGGATTTAAAAATCTACACGACGTGGTAGTTATATATAGATGCAGTAGGTAAAACAAGTGAACAAGGATGATCAACATCTGCTGCTATAAATAAGATTTTTCTATATATCCTCGACCGAAGTTAGCTATATATAAACGTGTCAAATCTTCTTCTCTATGGATTTCTAGTACATAAAATACTCGCATTGAAGTTGACCCAGATTTTGGCATCATTGACACATCATGAGTTGTTCGAGATCCAAAATTGATGTAATGGATCTTTTTATCTCTATTTGTTCTTTAATTTCGTCATTCAAAGTAACAAAATGTTATCATAGTGTTTCTGAAACCAAAGATAAGAAGATGATCCTGTGGTTTCTCTTCTTTTAAGCATTGAATCTAGATCTGGAGTTTCTCTTATATTAACCCGGTGAATTGAATTATGTCGATCCTGACCACCGACCTGACCTCCCCGATGAAATATCATATGGTTTTAAAATCGATCAGAAATAAATCGCAACCATAGTTGGGGCTTCCTTTTAATAAATCGATCATTACGGTGCATTGGTTGGTAGGGCCAAAAATCGACCTGACCCGACTGTTGTGCAGCCTTACTTATAATTGGAAGCATGAAAAAGAATAATCTTTTGTCCTAAGACGTGTACATGCATCTATCAACCTTTCAGATTGTAGTAATTCTTGTTGTCAATTTAACCTGCTTTTATCTCAAATCTTTAAGTTATAAAACATGTTGTTCATTTTAAAATAAAATTGATTGTTAAGGGTATGTCCAATATAACATACATATCATGTAATTTGGTTTGTTAAGTCGTATTTGTTAGAAAGGATAACTTTTGTATTTTATTTTTATTTTGAAAAGGATTTAATATCACCTAAGAAAAACAATCAAAACCACTTATTACAATAAACAAGATTGATTAAAAACCATATATATCCCTAAATCTCGATGAAATACCACTTATAATGAACATGTACCATCGATTTATTACAATTAAACATCCAGATATACTTTCTAATACATTTATATTTATGGTGCAAGTGTTGTGGCATATCTAAACTTTGACATCTCTTCATGGATATATTATAATAGGGAGCTGCATTAAATTCACCCAACCAACGAATAAATTATTTGAATAAATAGGTTGGTTGGTACTACCATCCCAACCTACATGTAGTTATTTTCACAACTCTCCAGGAATCCAACCTGAAAATTATATATATGTGTACTTGAAACGGAAATGTCCCGCCAAGAGTTTCTAAGTCAAAATGTAAAGTATACAATTTTAAAATCCGTGATTATATCGTCATAGCACAATCCATACATAATATTTTTCTAGATCTAGGTCACCCGATAATATTTTATAGAGATATTTAACGCTTGGTACCCAGCAAATGTCCAACACCTAGCTTTGATACCAATATTTGAAATATTAAGGGTTGGTACTTTGACTAGATGTTGACCATTAAAGACCATGTTTGACCTAACACTTTATTATTTTTTAATCCTATAATTTCATTTTTGTTAATTTTTATTTAATCTTCCATATTTGCACCTAACCCATATACCGGATTCTGCTTGTAGTACCCAATACTCTAACTCCTCCCTCTTCTTCGTTGTCTCTCCCTCTTCCACATCTCTCTATTCTTTTCACCTTCGTCTTCTGTAATTGAAATTGATCAGTTGAGTTATAAGAAAATCTCCAAATCTCTTAGCTAAACTAGCCTGATTCTTAAGATTTCGTCCTATATTCTTCTTCTTTTCGTCTCCTTTTACTGTTTTTTTCTAAAACCTAATAAAATCTCCAAACTTCAACTAATACCCAAATTTCAATTCAGTAGGGATTTGGTTGCAGATTCGAGTTTTAACATAAATCCAATTTCAAAAACTCACGCAACTCCTTATTCACTTCCTAATCCTCTCCATCGATTTTCATCAACTGGTTTTTTAGATCAATTTTATATTTTTTTCCAATCAAAATGAAAGATTTCTTTCTTTTACTATTATTCATCAAAACAAATTTCTGCGAATATGCAACTGAGATGGTAAATGTGACTGATATCAATGGAATTGTCCGTAAATGAATTTGAATTTTACAAGCACATAAGCAATGTTGCCTGTTGATTCATTATGTGTGAATGGTTAGAATGAATTTAATGGTTGCAGGGAAAGAAATCATAGGGAATAGATTATAAATCGATATAATGTTGCATCACCTCATAACTAGAAATATGCACAAAATACATTCTTGATTTAGTCTCTTAAACGTCAAGAAAAATATAGAATCAAAGCTATCCTTGAAGAATGAAAATTAAAGACTATACGAAGACATCTTGGAGAACTTCATTAAATGTTAGTAACAAGTACTTGATTCTCTTGTTTACTCTACTTCACTCTCTATCGAAACAAGTGCTCACTCTATGGAGAAATTTCTATGACGATAAGTATACATTTAAGTATACACTTTAGGATATTTAATCCCGTGATTTTTTTGAAAATGAAAACGTGAATTCAACGAGCCAAGAATCACTTAATTTCGAGGTATAACGAAGAAGTTATGAGCGATTTATTAAAGAAACACTTATTATGTGTTGCTAAGGCAGTTCGTGAATAAGAAATTGTACACGAACTTTTTGCAACAATTCGCGAACTAAAACGAGAAATACGTGATTAAAGGGATTTTTTAGCCATGTACTTGGTGTTTCCTTTCCTAGACAAGGTAGATTTATTTTCAAGAAACCTAACTTTGATCATTCACCATAAATAGAGGTTTCATGTAACTTTACAAACTATCCCTTGGAAAATTGTGTGTATGTTGCATAACGTTGTTTTCCATATCTTTGTTCTTCACGAACAAGATTGAGATTCCAAAAGCCTTTACTTGGGGATCGTAAAGCACGGGCAAGTTATCTTATTTGATATTTACGGAAACTGTGTCTAGGTGTTTTACATAAACCCTAGATTTGATAAATGAAGATATCTCTAGATTATTTCTAGGTGATCTTGTGAGGAAGAATCAAATAGGTTACGGAACGGTAAACCCTAATTGTTCAAGAGTATCTTCTAAAGAGAAATAACGTTCTGCTAGAATATTTTCAAGAGTATCTTCTAAAGAGAATTAGTGTGATCAGCTAGAAGATTTACAAGAGCAATTCTTAAAGATAATCGGCTTCTGATAGGAGTTCTATAGGTGCAAGAATACAACTGACGTAGGTTTCACATCTAATATGGTAATTATTGTAACAACTTAAATCAGTGTGTATCCAATCTGAACTAGGTCCCGGGGTTTTTCTACAAAATTGTAGTTTTTATCGTTAGCAAAAATCTCTGGTGTCTATGTTATTTGTTTCCATTATATGTTTTTATCTTTATAATTGAAATATCACAGGTTGTACGTATCTAAACCTAAATAGTATTAACTCAACTGTAAAGAGCCTACAATATTTGTTCTCGTTGAATTCTTATTTTAAAATATAAATTACAAGACTTGTTCTGGTTGATATCGAGATGATATATACTTGTATGTATCGATATGTATTCTCTTTTACAACCTGATCTGACATAATTAATTGACGACTATACTTTAATTAATTTTAACACCAAAATTTTAGTTAAGTATATTATATGTTGAAATCAGATCAAAAACTTGAATATGTAAATTTAAGAAGTAAATTTGTTGATAAAAAAAACAAATATGTATTTAAATCACAATTTTGACTATTATTAATGTGGGAAGTGTAAGAGCATAGCTCGGTCGACCTCGCATGCGTTGCTATCTCAAGCATGTTTGTCAATGTTAGTGATCAAAAGTATGAGTCTTAATTTCTAGCCTACATAGCTAAGTCTCGGACTAGGATAGAAAAGTGTAGTTGAGCTCAAGGAATTCATGGACATTCATCATACAACGACGAATATCTATACAAGGAACCGTTGAACTTCATCAACAAAAAGGTATGTGGAGACTTGAACTTATCTATCACTCAAAAGTCTATCTATTATATCTCCTACTTCTTATGAGACAAAAGTCGTATGCTATATAGACTAGATCATACACATTTGAAATTTCGAGATGAGCATTTATTGCTTATCTTTTATCTCGAAATTGTGTGTTGGTAAAGCGTTTCGCTTTGATCAATTTTATCTTCACCTAGTGACGAAAGTCATGAAAAGTTTCAATCACTTTGAGAATTGCTCTGACGTGAATCGATCTGTGAATAACGGCTACATAGCGTCCTCTGAGAATGTCTCAATGATTGAAATGAAAGTTTAGATTACATAACCATGTATTCCTTGAACCGAAGTTTTCGAACTTTGTTCATCAAGAGAAATCGGGAGGATTGTGGAATTGGCGTGCCAAGTCCGCGAACCCAGTCCGCAGACTCAGTCCGCGAACTGTCGGAAGTTCTCGACCGAGAATTTCTGCTGGATTTTCCTAAACTCTTTGTGTGCTAAGTCCACAAACTGGCGGAAGTTCTCTTTCCGAGAATTTCTGCTAAGTTTGGAAAACTCAACCGATTAACTTAAGTCCGCGAACTTGTTTGTGAACTTAAGAGGTTATGATCTAAAGATGTGCTCTGAACATGAAACATTAAATTACTAAGGAATGCTCTATACACCCCGTGGCTATAATGTTCATGAGCCGATTCAATCGAATCAAATCATCTTTGTTTCAATTGTGTCTTGTGTAGTTACATAAGATCTCATAGCAATTGAACAACTCTTTAACTAGTTCATTTGAGTCAATTGAACTAGTTATGGTGAAGAAGAACAATGTTAATATGAAATGCTCATATGGTTAACTTTTTGGGTTACTATGTTGAACCAACATACACATACACATTTGGGAATAGTTTTCACAAACCCAATAAACGTCTACCCAATTGTGTGTGACAAGCTAAGTTTTCGATCTAACGGTTGAGAAATATTAGCTTGAATTTAAATCAGGTTTTCATCTAACGGTGAATAAGGATTGCTTTGTACCTAAGGCAAAACCCTGATTTGAAGGTTATATAAAGGATACATCTAGCATTGTGCAAAACTAATCCCCACACGTCTGTGTGATACTAGTGCGCTCGCTAGAGTCGATTCTCCTTTAACCTTTGGTTATCTTCTCTAAAACCAGGTTAACGACTTAAAGACTTCATTGGGATTGTGAAGCCAGACCGATACTACTTTTATCGTAGTTGTGTGATCTGATCTTGCATCTTCTATCGTACGAGTACAATCGATTGATTGGCTTGAGATCGTGAGAGTTCTCCGATAGGCAAGATAAAGAAGTCACAAACATATTCGTCTCACTGTTTGTGATTCCTCGACAAACCGCCTGTGTAGTCAGGAAGGATTGTAGTGAGGTGATTGATTAATCTAGGTAATATAAGACTTGATTATCAATTGGTTCCTGTTCACCTTAATTTTATATCTTAAGACGGAACAAAACCTAGGGTTTATCTATGGGAGACAAATTTATCCTTTGATAGACTTTTCTAGTGTGAGACAGATCTGTTTATTATCAAGTCTATGATTTTGGGTTGCAGCAAATCTTGGTTGTGGGTGAGATCATCTAAGGGAATCAAGTGCGTAGTATCCTGCTGGGATCAGAGGCGTAGGAGTACAACTGTACCTTGGATCGGTGGGAGACTGATTGGGGTTCAACTATAGTCCAGTCCAAAGTTAGCTTGGAATAGGCTAGTTTCTGTAGCGGCTTAATACAGTGTGTATCCAATCTGGACTAGGTCCCGGGGTTTTTCTGCATTTGCGGTTTCCTCGTTAACAAAATTTCTGGTGTATGTGTTATTTCTTTTTCGCATTATATTTTATATAATTGAAATAATACAGGTGTGCGTTCGTGATAATCAATTGGAAATCCAACCTCTGGTTGTTGATTGATATTGATTGATCCTTGGACATTGGTCTTTGGTACCGTCCAAGTTATTCCTTGTATTTGATAAAGACTCGCTATTGTTTTTAGCTTGTGTAAAAATCAAATCAAGAGAGAGATATTAACTCATTGAAGTACTTTTATCTATATTGAGTCTGACTGTCTAGTTGATTCTCTAGCAAAGCATTTCGGAGTTAGTCCATACGGATTGCTAATCGAAATATTGGGTGGCGTTGTTAGACCCCCTCGTTTTCAATTGGTATCAGAGCAGGCAAACACGTTTAAGACCTAACAAGTCTGTGTTTGTGGCAATCTGAGTCTGTGGACAGATTCTCATATGCATACCACAATGCCTCCTAAATCTTTTAACCTTGTCAAGCGTCTCGGAAATATCTCAAAGGGTCACTCCTTAGATGATTCTTCCAAATCCCGAGGTAGGAAGACTGTTCCATCCTGTGTTGGTCATTCTTCCACCAATGAGACTTTGGACATAATGGCAAAAGCTGAAATGGAGATCACCAGAATTTCAAAAAATTCTACATAGTTTGTTGATCTCAAGGATCATGTGCAGCTCATGGATGAATTCGAAAAGTCTATTGATCGTGAACACATACTCTACAACATTATAGGGTCATTCTCTAAGGAAATTGAGAAACTTCTTCAAGAAAACAATATACAGCGTGAAAAGATTTGTGATCTTGAAAAGCTAGTCAAAGAAGGCTCAATTAGAGAAAATTGTTTGATCAAGACGCATTCATCCAATCTAGACAGACTTCGTGTTGAGAAGGAGAAACTTGAAGCATCGCTTGTCTTAGCCCATGGACAGTACAAATCCTTTGAAAAGGAAAACTCTGTTTTAAAGAAAAATTCTTCTGCACAAATTAATTCTCATGAATTACTGTACATAATGAAATTTTCTCTAGAAGAAGATTGTGTCAAGAAAAGTTCTCATAACTTACAATCTTCTCCGGTGGCTATGAAGTTTAAACAAGTACCGGTTGTTGCTTCTCCTCCACGAATATGTACCTTCCGTGGAAAAGAAAATCACTATGCTATCCATTGTTTTGCTAGAAAGAAACGTGTTTCTGAACTTCACAAGTTGCTTCTTTCTACTGTCAATGGAGTAAATAGTCGGACGACTACTACAGTGAAGGTCCCTTTCACAGGAAACCAAGCATCTTATAAAAATGATCTCTCTCCTAGAAATCATTACAGGACATTTGTAAATTCTCGTGCTACCAATGAAAGTATGTCCTGTACTTATAAGAACGAATATGATAAATCTAAGTCTAGTGTGTGGAGACGAGTTTCGGAAAATCCCCTAGAACCTATTTCTAGAGGTCCTAGACTTTGTCATCAGAAAGGTTTCTCTCCTATGATTCCCAGAAAGACTGCGATACGCACCGTTTTTCCTGGAAGCTACGATAAAAGGACAAGAATTGCTGAGATAAGATATTCTAGAGAAAATTACATCTATTCTTTCAGAACCTATGGTGAGACTATGTATGTCTCCCTCTGCTATCTAGCAGCAGAATGTTCTATCCTTGTGTCTAACTTGAGAGATACAAGGATGAGGATTTGAGAGATGCTCAAGTATTGTGCTATATTTTCTCTAGGTTGTATATCCCTTGTTGTAATGATCTTCTCTAGTCTCTTTTTCTTTCTGTCACTTTTGATCTTTTGGGATGGTGAAGGCTTTGGAAGCTACACAGTATCTCTCTTTAGAGCCATTTTGGTCGGCCCGCGAACGCTCATATATCCTTAAGGAAATCTAGGGTTTCTATCTAGGGCATTCACGAACATATATAAATCTTATATGTGTTTCATTTTTCTTCAGAAATGAGATCCATTGAAACTGTTCCCAAATAAGAAGTTAACCCTATAGTTGAGGATGATCTCAAAGGATGTGATTCTGGTCAAGAGTTTATACGGAAGAAGATTCTTGAAAGAAAAGAGTATATTACTTGGATTGGTGAATCTGTCAAGGATCTGATTCGTGTTCAGAATGAAGTTAAGAACGAACTGGCTAACCTTCAATTGCAGATAAACCAGCTTATTGATGGACATGCGAAAATCCTTAGTACTCAGAATATCTTGATCAGAAATCAGAAGAAAGTTATCCTTGACTGTGCAAAGGCTCGTCATTATGCTCGCACTATTGATCGAAAAGTCAATGTTCTAACTTTTGAACATGGTGTCTCTACGATCAACAGGGTCAAGGATATCAGTGACTCCTACTTTGATGGACCATTTCTGAGGTATGAAATTATCAAGGAAAACTAAGTTTTGTTGCCTAGGATGTCTTCTTTTTGGATTAGTTGGAAGAATAACTAGTGCTTTGAATAGCGATGATTGTGACTACACATAGCTATTTTTGTTTTCATCTTCTTATGTTATTTTTTAGGTTTATTGGTATTAAATTCTAAAAATATTTGGAGGATGATGTTATTGCAGTATTAATTTATTTTGAAATATTGCAATATTTTTTATGGGATATGTATTGTTTGCGTCCGTGAGCTTGAAGGTCCCATATTTTGTCAAAATTGAAGTCGTTCATAAATTGATACTCGTCCATTAACTATCTCTTTTTGGTTCTGTGTTTTTTCTATATGCTCTGATCTTCCCATCCTTTTATTTTCCCTCTTTCCGATGGCAGCCATTACAACATCTTGCATCACTATAACTCACCTCACCGCAGACTTCCCAGCAATCCCAGTAATCACAAAAATTACAGACTTCCCAGAAATCACTGACTATACAGAATTTACAGAAATCACAAATTTCATCAACATTCCAACAATCACACATCACAAGGGTTACCAAAGAAACAAAAATCACAAAATACACTTGCATACTGATGAATACAGGACACCCATTTGTTTGAATTCCAAGGAGAGGAAAGTTTATCTCAGGAAATTATCACTTCAAATCAAGGGATTGAGAATAAATTTCAGTCCTGAAGTTTTCCCCCAATTTATCATGATCAGCAAAGCTCAATTTGAAACACATGGTTTTTTCCCTCCAACTATGAGGCCTCTAGTTGATACTGCTGCTTGGGTTCTCTATTGGAAATTCTTTCTAACCTTTAGATGGATGATTATCAAAGTCAAAGAAGACACAAATTTGAAGATTTTACGTCCATCCATATTTCTGAGGTATCTTGTTTACCTTGACTACTGGGAAATCACATGGATACCTACTGCTTCTATCACTGGTATGCTCCAACTCTCTTGGTTAGTTTACCCAACAGGAAGTAAGTCTCTGAAACTCTGCTCTACTGGCTACAAAACCCTCCTTCTAATACAATTTCAAAGTCTACACTTTTCTAAGATTATTATCATTGTTTTAAAATCTAGCTCTAGCTGTGATCGGAAACTTGTTAACACCCAGATCATTCACTCTAGAAGGAATTGCACTACTGTCCTCACGCTCTTTCTTAAGTTTTACCTAATTTTCATTCAGTTCACAAAGACTCACACCCATTTTGTGCAAAGAAACTTAAACTCTGATAAACAAATTATAAAACCCATTCACATGTTATCATACATTCTTTTTGATTTGTTTCAAAACAAAATAAACACTTGTTGTTGTGGCTTAGTTTTCCTTAACGTCACTCTGTGCACTATGATTAAGCATACCGGGCTTGATACTCTTGGCTTGTCCAGTCTCAATAGCAGCACCCTTTACAGCTTTAGCCATCACATTCCTGTATACCTGCTCCACAGCTCTTGCATCAACCCCAGGTGGCAATGTGTCAACAGCAGGCAACTCAGGCAGTTGGGGCTCTTCACCAAGCTTAGAACTTGCTTTTGCAGCTTTGTATATCCGTCCCACAAGCCTCGAATCAACCCCAGGAACCACAAATTCATCTCTAGGAATTTCAAGTGGATGGGTAATCTCTCCATCTCCAGCTTGTGCTACTTCAACAACATCCTGAGCCATCTGTCTAAGGGTTGGAGCAAGCATCAATATATTAGGGAAGGATATCTGGCCAGGAGTTGGTGGAATTGTTGCATTGATGCGAATTTGATCCTTGGTATGTTCAGGTATAGGAGCTGCAAAGAATCCCTGCTGTTTTCCCCCACATACAATCCTCTCATCATCCACCATCACAATACCTTCCTTTATAGCTCGCCGGCCTTTCAAGGGATGCACCGCAAACAGAGACCATCCATCTCTCACGCCCACCAACTATCCATTTTCAATTCGGCCCTGATTAATCCTTTGTGGTGGAGCTCCTCTCCGGACTGTCGCCTGCACAATCCTCTCACTACCTCTTTTTCTCTCCCTAGACCCAGATATGTCACCCCTTTGGTACAGCTCATGCATGTTATAACCAGAAAAGCCTTCAACTATCTTTACAACATCATCCTACAAAAGTTACCCACAACTTTTCAATATTTTCTTAACCTGACCTTATCCTTAATTTTTGAATTTACAACAAAGAAATTAGATTGATGTTCAGAGAAGCAAACCTGCATCATTTGAGAGATGACTTGGGCGCTATGCTCCTTTGCCTGATCATTATGCTCAGTTGCCTTGAGTTTCTTTCCCTCGCTCTGGAGATTTCTCTCTGCATCTATGGTTTGGTTCTGCAAAATTCTCTCTCGGTGAGAGAAGTTATTTTTCAAGAAGATTTTCCTACAACTGCTTTTTCGCAAAGGAAACTGAGTAAGAAACTGAAAAGATTTAGCCTTTCTGAGAGTCAAATCGATCTGAGAAGAGTAACAGTCTTCAAATCTCAACCGTCTAATTTGTTGGGGATCCGTCAGATACATAGCCTAGAAGCTAGCACATGCAACTTGATGCTTTATTTATGCCTACTGGCAATTATGCTTGGCCTAGCACAAGCAAGGCACAACCATTGGCTCATGGGAAGCGGCAAACAACACTTGGCATGAAACTCTTAATTGCTAACTCGGGTCAGATCATGCGCAACAAGCGGATCGTAACCATCATCACCAACCCGATGACAAACCATATCCGCACCCTTTCAGTACTAAATTTCTTAACCAATCTGACTCAATTTCTTCTTATCATTCAGATGCAAGCTCGACGGTTAAAAGGACCGCTTAAGGATCGACGATTACATGAGATGAATCTACCGGTTTGGCTCTTGTTGTTCAGGCTTTGGATGACTCTTCTGCACACCTTGTTAGCCAGAGTCAACAGCTCTATGTTAATCAGCTATGAATGCAAATACAAGGACCACTCCAAAAACAACCTTTGCCTCGACGAAAAAAAACCAAACCTCCCTGTGTCTATTTTTCAAATTAAAGTTAGTCACATCGTTTTCAGTATGTACGGAAGTTGTGCTACCATCATATACCACCCTCAATGGGAAGGACAAGGTAAAACTCTCATCTCTCTAGATAACAATAAAATTTTCTCAGTTTTCAGGTACTTGAGCCAGATCACATTAGTCCCCCACAACATCAACAGCTATCACAAGTACAATATCTTGTCTGCATCCTTGGAACAAATTTGGACTAATCTGAGGGAAACCCACTGTCTCTTCCAAACCCCCTGCACCACTGACATTATCAAGAATCTTTTTCAACTTAAAGGTTGGCTAGATACATCTCAATACCACCACTGGCTTTATCACCTCATAATACATAGTGATAAAAACACATACTGGCTGATTTATGTTAATTACATTTTCTCCTGTTACCAAATGGCTTCCTCCTCAAACCACCCCAACCCATCCATAGAAAATCTAGTTTCTCAAATGAACAAAACTCAAAATATGCCAGAAGCAGATTTATATCCCAAAGTCTTCTTAAACCCTGAAAACATTAGAACCAAGCAAGTCTTAGATTGGAAATGGTGCTTTATTGGGAAGCTTTGCAGTAATACCTGCTTTGAAACAGCTAGAGTCAGTAACTTCATCAACAACAACTGGGAATTCAATGGCAGAGTGGAACTAGAAATTTGGAATAGGAGAAGGAACTATTTTATTCTTAGACTCACTCATGAAGCAGACAATGAAACTCTAAGAAATAGAGGAACTAGAGGAGTTTTTGATAAACTTATGGTTCTTGTTGGTGTTCCTTTGGGGTCCAGACTTAATCCATGAAGAACAATTCACAAAAGTTATGATCTGGCTGCTCATTAAAAGAATCCCCAAACACATCATACCAGACATCCACAACATTCTACAACCAGTTGGAGTATATCAAAATGCCAAGAAGCCTTATGGAAGAGACAGATTTGAGAAAAACCTAGAAGTTAATCTCACCATTGATGTTACTAAGCTCTTAAAGTTTGGTATTGAATCTTTTGAAACACCAACTGTTTCCCATTGGCTTGAGTTTTCTTATGCTCTCAATGGTATCAAATTCTGTAAAGTTTGTAGAATTCTAAATCACCCATCTCCACCCTGCCCCATTCCACCTACACCTTCAAAATCTCATTACTCACACTACAAAGTCCTACCAACACCCCAGCCTTTACCACTACCACAAACTGCCCTTCAAAAAACTGTTCAAGAAGAAAGAAATGTCATTCACAGAGGTTACACTGATGCTGATGCAGCTCAAGTTTTTGAAATCAAGATGAGAAATGCTAAGCAGAAAGAACTAGAAATGACAATAGCAAAAATTGCTCCCTCAACTTCTAAACACCTCACCTTTGGAGCTTCCACTAGAGCTGATCTCAACTCACCCCATCCAGATGTCATTGCTAATCAATTAAGAAACAGAAAAATTGAGCTTTCTAAGAAAATCTCTAACAATTATAAGGCACATCAAGCTAAGATAAGGATCAAAGATGCTGCTAGATTCAAACACCCTACCCAAGCCAACACCAGCCCAAATCATAATATAGATCGTACTGATACTTTCCATCCATTCCCTATCAAACCATACCAACAATCTCTGAAATCAAAGATAGGATGGATGCTGAAACTGCTCAGTTTAAAAAGAAGGCTTGGAAGGCTAGAAAGACAATTCATGTTTTTGCTGAAGAACACCATCCCTCAGATTCTGATACTACTAATGATGCTGATAACCTTAATGCTTTATCAAAAAGGAAACAATCAACTTCTGCTGTTGTTCCTATGGAAACCACCAATACTGATAACATCAAAAGATTCAAGGACTACTCTGACAACTATACTGAACCTTTGGACTCAAGGACTAATGATGATTCTGGCTCACCAACTTCAGCTTCTGAGGTACATATCCTTATCTTTTCTTTTATTATAATCTATCCCATAAACCATTCATATGCTTGCATTTATTGGTGCATTCTAGTTTACTATGATCCTATAACTAGAAGACTAACCTCAAAATACCCCCCAGTTTCATATTTTTGGCAATTCTTTATCTCTATAGCTTGGAATTGTCAAGGTCTTGGGCAGAGACATACCAATAAATACCTTAGTGATATGCTGACCAAGTTCAATCCTGACATCTGCTTTATCTCTGAAACCAAGCAGAAACATGGAAAACTCTTAAACACTATGCAACAGCTTAATATTCAGAACTTCTGGCATGTTAATCCTGGAGGGGCTAGTGGTACTGCTGGAGGGATAGTATTGATATGGAAGCACAATCTTGATGTTGAAATTATGGATTGCTCCATTAACCATATCAATGCTACAATCAAGCATACCAGTGGCCCTTCATGGCTCTTTACTGGTTACTATGGAATTCCTTATGATACTGATAGTAAACTTAGCCCTTGGAAATTTTTGGAAAATTCAGCTCTCAATCACTCCCTTCCTTGGTTGGTTATTGGAGATTTCAATTTCATCTTACATGATAATGAAAAGTACAGTACCCAACCTTTGGACAATATTGAAGCTAATATCTTTAGCAACAAAATTGTGGATTTGGATCTAAATGATTTGGGAAGTATTGGATGTCCTTTCACTTGGTCTAATAAGAGAAGTGGTCCTGCTCTTACTGAACATAGATTGGATAGAGTATTAGCCAATGAATCTTGGCTGCTTCTCCATCCAAACTCTACTGTAACAAATCTTCTAGCCATTGGCTCTGATCACCACCCCATTCTTCTAAACACCAACCCCAATTGGCGTACTGGTAAAATACTTTTCAAGTTCTTTGGTCCTTGGTTGGATCATAAGGACTGTAAGGACATTGTCACTGAATGCTGGCAGAGGAATCTATCTGGTTCTAGTGCTTTTCTCATTGCTAGAAAGCTCAAAGACATTAAACTGAAACTCAAAGTTTGGAACAACGAGGTGTATGACAACATTAAGACAAACATAGAGGAAAGTAAGCAACATCTAAATTGGTTACAAGAACACTAGTTCAAACAGGACAGAAGTGAAGCTTTAAAAACTGCTACTCAAGTGCTTAGAGAATGGCAAGACATTGAGGAAAAATTCTGGAAGATTAAAAGCAAGGATCAATTCATCAAGTTGGGAGATAAGAACACAAGTTATTTTCACAGAACCACAAAATGCAGAATAAGAAGAAACAAGATAGATTCTATTCAAGATAGTGCTGGAAACTGGATTGAAGACTACCATGAAATAAAATATTGTTTCACTAAATACTTCTCTAAGATGGCTACTACTGAATCACCTGAAATGAACCTTGAAATCATCAATCTCATCCCCACCACTATAACCATTGCTGATAACAACAATCTCAACAGAATTCCTGAAGATCATGAGTTCAAAAGTATTCTCTTTAGTATGGCCAAAGACAAAGCACCAGGGCCAGATGGATTCGCCCTAGTTTTTTCCAAGCCAACTGTGATATTGTTGGAGAGGATCTAATCAAAATGGTTCAGCATTTCTTCAAGCCTGGGCAGCTTCTCAAAGAAATGAATTCAACTTTCATATCACTGATACCCAAAACTGAGAATCCATCAAACCACGGTCATTTCAGACCTATCAGCCTCTGCAACACCACATACAAAATCATATCCAAACTGTTAGCCCAAAGAATGAAACCTTACCTCAACAAAATCATATCCCCTTACCAGTCTGCTTTCATTCCTGGAAGGCAAATTGCTGATAACATAGCCATTGCCCATGAAACCATTCACTACATGAGAACAAGAAGAGGTCAAAAAGGAAATAAAGGAAGTATGGGAATTAAGATTGACATGGAAAAAGCTTTTGATAGAGTGCACTGGAAATTTCTTATTACTATTATGGGAAAAATTGGCTTCAACTCTGACTGGTGCAACAAGATTATGCAGTGCATTTCAACCACCTCCACTGCTGTGTTAATAAATGGTTCTCCTGACAAATTCTTCAATCCCTCTAGAGGGATGATACAAGGGGATCCCCTATCTCCCTACCTATTTCTATTCTGCATGGAAGCTTTGTCTAGAACCTTATCTCATGTTGAAGACTTGGGAATAATTTCTGGAGTTCAAATGTGCAAGAAAGCTCCTTCTATAAACCATCTTCTATTTGATGATGATTGTATGGTTTTCTGCAAAGCTAACCTCTCTGAAGCCCAAAATCTTAAGGATATTCTAAACCTATTTGTAAATACTTCTGGTCAACTTATAGATATCAACAAATCTGGTGTTTTCTTCAGCAAGAATACTGATCCTGCTCTTATGCCTAACATCTGCAATCTTCTAGGAGTTCAAGCTCTTCCTATAAATGACAAGTATTTAGGATCTCCTCTCTTTAATCATAAAAGCAAAATTCAATCTTTCAAGCCAGGTGTGGAAAAGATGAAGATAAATCTGTCAAGTTGGAAGAACTCCCCCTTAAACCCAGCTGGAAGAGAGGTTGTCATCAAATTGGTTACTTCCTCAGCCAGCATCTACCAAATGAATTGCTTCAGAATTACAAAGCAAATTTTCCAAGATATGAACAAGCTTCAAAGATACTTCTTCTGGGGTAAAAACTTAGAAAATCCCACAAGTTACTATCCAAAATCTTGGACAGCTATATGTAAACCAAAAGATATTGGTGGTCTTGGATTCATGAACATGGAACTCTTCAATAGTGCCATGATAAAAAAAATAGGATGGAGGCTGGAACAAGATAAGGACTCTCTATGGTACCAATTGATGGATGCCAAGTATTTACTGGGAAGAAATGTACTCAACATGGATACCAAAGCAAAAAATGGAGACTCCTAGATATGGAAAGGAATTCTAGAAGGTATCCAAAACATTCAACAACATTGTGTCTGGAGGATAGGCAATGGCAACAAAATTAATATTTGGCAAGACCTCTAGCTGCCTAACTCAACAGACAAGCTTTCAAAACCTGCTAACTGCCCAAATAATACTCAGTTTCTAGCTCATTTAATGACAGACCAGAAGGAATGGAATCTGCAGTTTATCTAGCAACTCTTCAGCCCTGACATTGCTCAAGCCATCAATAATCTAGCTATCCACCCCAGGGAAGAAGACAACATACACAGGAAAATTCTCTGTCAAAGCTTTGTACAAAGCCAAAATAGAGAACCTGTACATGAATGATGTCAACACAAGAAATTGGAGTTCTATTTGGAACATGGAAGTGGCACCAGCTATCAAAATATTCTTCTGGAAATGTGCTCATGAAATCCTCCCAACTAATGCTAAAACTGCAAGCATTCTACACTACATAGATCCCATATGCAAACTTTGCAATAGTGGGGAGGAAACAATGACACACTTGTTCCTCAATTGCCCTGCTGCGGTTGAGGTTTGGCATCAAATGCTAGGTGAAAATTATGGTCTCTTTGACCATCACACTCGCTTCATGGATTGGTTTAATACTTGGCTCCACAATCCAAGTAATAATGGAAATAATTGCACTTATGCAACCACCTGCTGGTTCATTTGAAAGGCCAGATGTGACCTGGTATTCCAAAACATCACTCTTATTGCTAAGAATACTTCTCTCAGCATCAAACAACATCTTTGTGAATATAACAGAGTTCACAACCTGCACCATCATGCTCTGAATACCCGGGGCCAAAATTATGATATTGATCCTCAGATAACACCAATATGAATCCATGTTGGGGTTTACCCACAACAGCAGAATTATGGTTACTTAATCAAAATCTGCATTATCCAGGATCGTAACAGTTCTAAGTTCTTTTCAGCTCTGACTATAACTGATTTTGCAGACAACTATGTTGATAGCAGAGGACACACAGGCCAATGCGGAGCAGGAGGAGCCACAAGAGGAGCCACAAGAGGAGCAAACTTAGCGCTTGCATGGGCAGAGGACAAGAAACACATGAACATTGAAATACATGTTGAAACCACTGACATCTTGGAACACTTCAATGCTCTCTACATCAAAGCAATCAAAAGATTTAGCAGAAACTACCATAGGGAAAAACAGTTATTGAGTGCCTCTTCAGTTTTAAGCATTAATCCTGTAACTTTTGTCTTAACAGGTCTTAAACTTTTACATAGAACCCAAAATCTCCAAGCCTTAAACTTGGCTATTATATGTAAGAACTATAGTAGCGGGTCTGATGTTTGCCTAAACAACGACACCACTAGCGCTACAATCAATCTATGTCCTTAGGCCTTGCCTAAGTTTTCTTTAAAAAAAAAGTATTGATGAAAGGACGAATGGACTTTTGACAATTACAAAAGTTATGCCTATGCAGTCATTTATTTGATGGAAAAAAGGATGAAATCTTTTGTTTGACAAGGATAAAGTCTACTATGTCGTTATGCATATAGTGATGGAAAATAGAATAGATCCTTGTACGTTATCCACGGTATTGATCTTCATTGATCCATCTTGTTATGTTTTACCGTGAAGGCTCCATTGAGTGTCTTATGTTGAGCACGATAAACTAAGTCGATTATTCTTATTGGCTTGTTGGTTGTTCCATAAGATGCTATATGTCGAGCATTTGGAACTAAATTAATCAACCTGTTTGGTTATTTAGTTTGTACTCCATAAGTTTTCTTTCTTATGTCGAGTACATGTACGGTTAAGGTTTTCATATTCTATGATGAACTTAGTCGGGGTTCCATAAGTTCTCTTATGTTGATCCCAAAATAATTAAATTGATTATTTCGGTGATTAGTTTGGTTGTTTGTATTCCAATTAGATTAATTATAGGTTCTCTTGTAATTAATCTAGTTGAGTTTCCATATATTCCACAAATTCTTGTGTTGAGTATATGAACGGCTATACTAATCATGTTCTGTTGGTTAATGTAGTCGTATATTACATAAGGTATTCCTTATGTTGAGTATGTGAACGATTAAGTTAGTCATCTCCGTATGGTTACCTTAGTCGTAGCTCCGTAAGTTTACTTATGTTGAGAACTTTGAATTAAATTGATCACTTTTGTGGTTTGATTTAGTTGCATTTTGAATTGAATTAATCATGGATTTACTTGTGATTAATTTGGTTGAGCTTTGGATATAGAAAATCATTCCTATGGTTTTTGGTGTCCAATTAAAAAATCCTTCTTTTCTTTCGAAATTAAGGTCGTTCTTGTTGTTCTTTCGGGAATGACATAAAATAGGGGAGAGTTCTTTTGATATTGTGCTTAATGGTAATATCTTGCGGGTGTGCGGCTGTGGAATCTTATAGGGGTTATCTTGTATCTTAAAAATCCTTGATGAATGCATTTAGCTTCGGCTTTGTGATTGCATCTAAATTAAGTTGGTATGTATTTTTCTTTTAATCTATCAAATGTATCTTGTGGAAATTTCATTATGATCCCGTTCTTGTACCTTTTCCAATTTTATTGACAAAAAGGGGGAGAAATAATGTAGTTCACACTACAAATACATATGGTTTTCGGATCACTGTGTGATCGAGATGGAGTATTGACTAAGGGGGAGTGATACATATCACCATAGTATTATTGTTAAAGTCGTGATACAATTGGACTTTGATATTACATGATAATACTATGACACTGTATAATAATGATCGAGAATGTCGATTTCTCTCAGTGTTATAGATACGGATCTTCAACAACGGTGATGCTAAACTTGCAACCTTTGGGATCATTGGAGTACTTGGAAGGACGAAGATTTCAGGGAACGTTGAAGATTAGACTATGGAATAGGAGCCACTAAAGTTTATCTTTTTTGTATTCCATATGTATTAATAGTTTTGTCACTAAAATTGACAAAGGGGGATATTGTTAGAGAATAGCTCGGTCGACCTCGCATGCGTTGCTATCTCAAGCATGTTTGTCAATGTTAGTGATCAAAACTATGAGTCTTGATTTCTAGCCTACATAGCTAAGTCTCGGACTAGGATAGAAAAGTTTAGTTGAGCTCAAGGACTTCATGGCGATTCATCATACAACGACGATGATCTATACAAGGAACCGTGGAACTTCATCAACAAAAAGGTATGTGGAGACTTGAACTTATCTATCACTCAAAAGTCTATCTATTCTATCTCCTACTTCTTATGAGACAAAAGTCGTATGCTATATAGACTAGATCATACACATTTGACATTTCGAGCTGAGCATTTATTGCTTATCTTTTATCTCGAAATCGTGTATTGGTAAAGCGTTTCGCTTTAATCAAGTTTATCTTCACCTAGTGACGAAAGTCATGAAAACTTTCAATCACTTTAAGAATTGCTCTGACGTGAATCGTCCTGTGAATAAAAGATACATAGCTTCCTGTGAGAATGTCTCAATGATTGAAATGAGAGTTTAGATTACATAACCATGTATTCCTTGAACCGAAGTTTTCGAACTTTGTTGATCAAGAGAAATCGGGAGGATTGTGGAATTGACGTGCCAAGTCCGCGAACCCAGTCCGCAGACTCAGTCCGCGAACTGTCGGAAGTTCTCGACCGAGAATTTCTGCTGGATTTTCCAAAACTCGTTTGTGTGCTAAGTCCGCGAATCTGCGAACTGGCGGAAGTTCTCTTTCCGAGAATTTCTGTTGAGTTTGGAAAACTCAACCGATTAACTTAAGTCCGCAAACTTGTTTGTGAACTTAAGAGGTTATGATTTAAAGATGTGTTCTAAACATGAAAATTAAATTACTAAGGAATGCTCAATGCAAACCGTGGCTATAATGTTCATGAGCCGATTCAATCGAATCGAATCATCTTTGTTTCAACTGTGTCTTGTGTAGTTACATAAGATCTCATAGTAATTGAACAACTCTTTAACTAGTTCATTTGAGTCAATTGAACTAGTTATGGTGAAGAAGAACAAAGTTAATATGAAATGCTCATATGGTTAACTTTTTGGGTTACTATGTTGAACCAACATACACATACACGTTTGGTAATGGCTTTCACAAACCCAATAAACGTCTACCCAAGTGTGTGTGACAAGCTAAGTTTTCTATCTAACGGTTGAGAAATATTAGCTTGAATCTAAATCAGGTTTTCATCTAACGGTGAATAAGGATTTCTTTGTACCTAAGGCAAAACCCTGATTTGAAGGTTATATAAAGGAGACATCTAGCATTGTGCAAAACTAATCCCCACACGTCTGCGTGATACTAGTGCGCTTGCTAGAGTCGATTCTCCTTTAACCTTTGGTTTTCTTCTCTAAAACCAGGTTAACGACTTAAAGACTTCATTGGGATTGTGAAGCCAGACCGATACTACTTTTATCGTAGTTGTGTGATCTGATCTTGCATCTTCTATCGTACAAGTACAATCGATTGATTGGCTTGAGATCGTGAGAGTTCTCCTATAGGCAAGATAAAGAAGTCACAAACATCTTCGTCTCACTGTTTATGATTCCTAGACAAACCGTCTCTGTAGTCAAGAAGGATTGTAGAGAGGTGATTGATTAATCTAGGCTGTTCTTCGGGAATATAAGACCGGATTATCAATTGGTTCATGTTCACCTTGATTTTATATCTTAAGACGGAACAAAATCTAGGGTTTATCTGTGGGAGACATATTTATCCTTTGATAGACTTTTCTGTGTGAGACATATCTGTTTATTATCAAGTCTGTGATTTTGGGTTGCAACAACTCTTGGTTGTGGGTGAGATCAGCTAAGGGAATCAAGTGCGTAGTATCCTGCTGGGATCAGAGGCGTAGGAGTACAACTATACCTTGGATCGGTGGGAGACTGATTGGGGTTCAACTATAGTCCAGTCCGAAGTTAGCTTGGAGTAGGCTAGTGTCTGTAGCGGCTTAATACAGTGTGTATTCAATCTGGACTAGGTCCCGGGGTTTTTCTGCATTTGCGGTTTCCTCGTTAACAAAATTTCTGGTGTCTGTGTTATTTCTTTTCCGCATTATATTTTATATAATTGAAATAATACAGGTTGTGCGTTCGTGATCATCAATTGGAAATCCAACCTTTGGTTGTTGATTGATATTGATTGATCCTTGGACATTGGTCTTTGGTACCATCCAAGTTATTCCTTTTATTTGATAAAGACTCGGTATTGTTTTTAGCTTCAGTAAAAATCAAATCAAGAGAGAGATATTAACTCCTTGAGATACTGTTATCTAGATTGAGTCTGACTGTCTAGCTGATTCTCTAGCAAAGTATTTCGGAGTTAGTCCATACAGATTGCTAATCGAAATATTGAGTGGTGTTGTTAGACCTCCGCTTTTTCAGTAAGTATTTATCTTTATACTTTCGAACGTATAACTTGTGATTATTATTAATTTTGACTATTATTAGTCACAATTATGTAAAAAGGAAGTGCACCATACACTTCTACATTTTTTGATACTTTCGAACGCTGTCAACTAATTGGCTATTTAAAAATCATTACAAACAGGGTCCGATAAGAAACTGGAGAGGATCCTAGTAACAAGTTAGGCTCCAACACCTTTTTAAATTACTATTCGTAATTTATGAATTTTTTTTTACATCTCTTAACATTAACATCAAACCTAGACAAATGATTATGTAGTCTCTTCAAAAAATTCACCATATCATCCCTAAGATCACCAAACGTCGAGAAAGTCGGAGCATTAATACCATAACCTTAAGCCAAACACTTATCAAAATATTTCTTTTGTTTACGAGTAACAACATCATTTAAGGATAACCCCGACTGAAAAGTGCGAACCCCACCCCCGATGAAAGGAAAAACCCCAATGACATCCATGCACACATCCTGTCCCAATTGTACACCATAATATCATCTGTCCGCAGGGCTCCACCATCATTGGACACGAAACCCAGATCAACCTCTTTCCTAGCTGTGATTCCCGCCCAGAAACACATGTATGCTATGATATCACGGAAAATATCATGTCGAAATTTGACGCCTACCTCATTGTACAATACAAAGCATGATCCCCATAGCAATCATATCCCTTTTATAGAATACAACTAAGTTGTTTTTTGTGAATAATGGGATACCCAACCAGGATGCTTTTAAGGATTTATGGATATAACCAAATGATATTTGGAGTAGTTTTGAGGCTTGGAAAATAAACAATCTTACCGGTAGGTGCATTACTATTCGAGAAAAAGGGTAGGTGCAATATTATTCGAGAAAAGACCGGTTATATACTATTATATGGCCCTTGATTCGAATGTTTTTAGAGTTTATAATACAAATCAATTTCTTTTCAAAATAGGATAAAATTCTTCACATTTATTTAAAGTATAAAATTGCTCTTAAGGGTGTATTTTTTTTTATTAATTGTAGTGGCAAAATATCTTAGGAACACGTGTCGAGAAATTAGGATAGAAGTAGCTTAGTTTGATACAACTGTTTTTAGGGAATAAGGTCCTCTCACTAGATATTATCCTAACTAGTCATCCCTAAGGGCATTATTGTAACTTGATTTGTATCCCTACCCTTTATAAGGGAAAGAGAGAGATGTTTGTAGATGATAGGTGTAGAATACACCGTATTTACTATCTAGAGTTTATGCTTTCTTTGCTATTTTTCTTGTAAATTATGTATTTTATGATTGCTTTTGAGTTTTATAGGTGTTTTGGAGTCATTTAGAGCAAAAGAAGAAGAAAGCCTTCGGTCGGAGCACATTTCACAGGCTGATGCTATCCGGAGTCAGTCACAGGTTAAGGGGATGCCACTGGGTGGCCGTACCCAAGTACAATTTGGGTGCAAATAGATATCCCACTCAGTTAGGTCCTGGTTAGGTCGAGACTCGAGAAGAAGGGATCCATTTCTTCCCCAATTCTCTCTCTTCTTATCCATGTCTCTCTGCTGCTATTACAGATCGATGAAGGAGGCAGATGGGGTTATTACAGGGTTGAGTCTGAGAACAACACAACATGTTAGACATAGGGTTTTCTGGTGATGAAGAATTAAGAGTTGGTGGTGGATCTGAAATCGAAGAGGATGGGTTATTTGATTTGAAATCGAAATCGAGAAGAAATTGGAGTTATTGCTGTTAAATAGATAAGTCGAGAAGGAGATCGAAATATTGAATCTGAGAAAATGGAAATGATGGCAGAATTCATATGGATTTGCTAGAAACGGTCGAGACAAGGGTTTGTGAAGAACTGAAAGAAGAAAATGAAATTGGGGTTTTGAATTGTAATTTTGAGAAGATGATGTTGATTTAGAGCAGTAAAAGTAAGAGATTTGTGTGTTGGCAATGCTAAATCTGTTGATGGATGTGAGACTAAGAATGGGTATTGTTTGAATTCAATGATGGGAATGGTTCTGATTCAGATGAGATGATATGAATTCTATTGCAGAGATGGTGTTGCTGAATGAAAGAAGGAGATAGGGCTGCTTAATTTACAGTAAGGATGGTGATTTTCATGGGATTTCGAAGATAAAGAAAATGGTGGTGCTAATGGCCAGATGTTCAGGTGGAGATATGGAAGAAGATGTGTTTAGATGAATGTTAGGTCAGGTTCCGAATTCAATTGCTTGATCTTGTGATAATGTTGCAGGTGATGAGCTGTTGAGTGAGATACGATGGTTTCTTTTGGATGGTGGAGATGCAGGAGTTATGACTGTGACAAGCCAGTGGAGGTGCTGATATGGAGTTGCAGCTACAGGTGGCTTAATCAATTGGAGTGGAAGCAATTGCAGTTGCAAGTTGAAATGGGAATGAATTTTTGGCTTGAGTCAATGGTGGAACTATGAACTGATGGTGGTTATTGTTGTTTGAGTTGATGGTGCTGAAGCGAAGAATTGCAGCTGTAGGTGGTTGAGCTCATGAATCAGGTTATAATGCAGATGCAATGAAGTGTCGATGTTGTTGTAGCTGTTGCTGCTCGTCAGGGATGTGAACTGATGGTGCTACTTCAAGGAAGTGTTGTTTCTCAACTGGTGCTGAGAACTGGGATGGACGCAATGGAGCATATGCAGTAGTCAGATGCAGGTGTTGGTGGTGTCATTTTGAGAAGAAGCAGCTGGTTATGGAGATTGGAAGAACTGTGAAATGAAGCACCATTATGGTGCAACATGTAGGATCAGAATCTCGTTACAATGATGTCTCAGCGAAATTATCAATGGTACAGCACAATAGCGTCGCAGAACAATTTCAGGAAGAATATAATAAACGACGTCAGCTAGGATCATGAGAAATATGTGATAGTCCTGCGAAAATTAGAGAGCTTGCGAAATTAACATTTGTAAGGTTGCGAGAATGTCGCAAGCCATACCCGAAAATAAGGGACAGATTAGCTGTCATCCACTATGTATTTCCTTATAAATAGTCGTTCGAATTGTAAAGAGAAGGGAGATCTTTTTTGAGTAAGAAACAAGTAAATAGGAGAGAGAAAGTTTAGAGCAGAGATCATTCTTTAGTTCTTTATCTTTTCTTGTAAGAAAATCCGAAGATTACTCAATAAAATTAAGAATATAAACCTAAAATGAGTTGATTAATGATGAAATCATACGAAGAGTGTAGTGTAGGATTTCCTGCAACTACATACTGGCGCTAGAAACAGGGAATTGAAGATCAAAAGTTGAAGATTGTTGATTGAGAATATTCAAGTCAAGAAAGTGATTAAATAAATCAGTGAATCAGTTAGAAGAAAGATGAATAAAATTAATGAAAATGGCAAAAAATTGGAGTGTAATATGATAACAAAAACGATGATTAATGAATTCCATGAAAACATCAAAGGAAGAATACATAAACGAAATTTTGAAGGAAGGAAAGTTATGGCGGTAGAAAAATACATTGTCCTTGAAAGATTGGGAAAAGCAAAAAATTGCATTCATGGCGGAAGAAATACAAAGAGAATTTGAACCACACATCTCCGTTGGTCATCACAGTGCCTATTACACGGAAAGAGAAGGAGACAATTATAAAATCCACAGCAGAATGGATGTTGAACAGAACTTTAATTGATACATGAAGTTCAGTTGATATAATATTTTATCACGCATTACGGGGAATGGGATTTAAAGATGAAGAAATGTCCAATTCAACATATTTTGTTCACGGCTTTGGAAAATCCACAACAAAACCTAAAGGAGAGATAGTGGTACGAATTCCACTTGGAGAAATCGAAACACATGTAACATTGTGCGTGGTGGATATGGAATCGCCATATAATATATTATTAGGAAGACCATGGATACATGCGATAAAAGCTGTGGTATCAACGTTGCATCAATGTATTAAATTCCCCACTCCAAATGGAATAGGTGAAATCAGAGGAGATGTTGACAATGCAAAATTATGTTATCAAATTGAAGTAAAACGTTATGAAGGACAAGCAAAAAAGAAACAATTTCGTAGAAAATTGGCAAAGGAAGCAAAGAAGGAAGAAGAATTTAGAGTATATATGATAAGGGAAAAATAAGGCAAAGGAATACCCAGCGAAATTTCGGAAGAAGGAGAAGGACCCATAAAAGCAATAAAAAAACCAACACCAATGGGAGAACCTAAACCCAGTTACATTGCCGCAGAACCAACAAAAGAAATAAACGTTGGGACTATAGAGGAGACTCTAATGTTGAGAATTGGAACCAAAATGGATATAGAAGAAGAAGAAAGAACTGTTAACTTGTTGCGAGAATATAAAGATATTTTCGCAGGAAGCATGGATGAGATACCAGGAATAGATCCATCAATTGCATGCCACAAATTGGAGATTAACAAAAATGTGAGACCATTTAAACAAAGAATAAGAAAAATTGCAACAACTTACCATTCCCAAATAGAAGAAGAACTACAGAAAATGCTTGAGACATGAATTATAAGAGAATCTAAATACCCAGAATGGATAGCGAATATGGTCATTGTCCCAAAGAAAAATAAAGGAATCAGGATTTGCATAGATTTCACTGATTTAAACAAAGCTTGCCCCAAAGACAGTTTTCCGTTACCAGATATTCCTCAAATGATAGAATTCGCAGCGGGAAACGATATGGTATCATCTTTATATGGATACAAAGGGTATAACCAAATCCCTCTCGCTGAAGAAGATCAAGAACATACTGCTTTCTTTGGCCCTAGAGGTTTATATTGTTACACGAAAATGCCATTTGGTTTGCGAAATGCGGGAGCGACATACCAAAGAATGGTAGAGAAGGTGTTCGCAAAATTGATACACAAGACGTTAGAAGTATATGTGGATGACATGTTAGTAAAGAGTAAAAAAGCTAAAGACCATGTACAAGATTTGAGGGATATTTTTGAACAAATGCGGCAGTATAACATTAAATTGAATCCTGAGAAGTGTACTATTGGAGTTGCATCGGGAAAATTTTTAGGCTACATTGTACCAAAGGAAGGAATACAGGTTGATCCATAAAAAGTGCAAGCAGTTCGTGACATGCCAACACCAGCAATAATAAAAGATGTACAGAAGTTGAATGGGCTTCTAGCTTCGCTGGGGAGATTCATTTCCCGATCATCAGACAAATGCAAATATTTTTTCGATATACTCAAGAAGGGTGCAAAATTTAAACGGAGTGATGAATGTGAAAAGGCTTTTCAAGGAATCAAAGAACATCTTATGAATACAATTATTTTACAAAAAGCAGAACTAGGAGAAGAATTATTGATCTACCTTGCGACAACGTCGCATGCATTAAGTGTCGTGTTATTGCGAGTAGACGCAGAAGTGGAGAAACCCATTTATTCCATTAGCAAAACTTTTAATACTGCCGAGAAGAATTACTCAAAGATTGAAAAATTAATCTTAGCATTAGTTTATGCATCATTTAAGCTCCGCATATACTTTCAAGCACACAAGATAAAGGTATTAACAAAAGTACCAATTGAATCAGTGATGAAGAATTCTAAAAGATCAGGAAAGGTGGAGAGATGGAATGCACAAGTAGGCCACTTTGATATTAAATATGAAATTTTGTCTTCACCAAAATCACAAGTTGTTGCGGATTTCTAGGCAGAATTTCCTTTAAAAGAAGATGAAGCAGTAGAAGAAATGATGGATGTATAAGAAGAGCATGGAGATCCAAAAGATTTATTAACAGAACCAAATAGATGGGAAATATTGGTAGATGGATCATCAAATGGAAAAGGAAATGGAGTTGGAATTGTTTTAATTTCTTCAGAAGGAATAAAGATGGCTTTTTCATTCAGATTGGAATTTGCATCCACTAATAATGAAACAGAATATGAAGCTGTGATACATGCCTTAAAATTCGCAATAGAAATGAAATTAGAAAATGCCTGGATCACTAGTGATTCGCAGCTAGTTATTCGCCAAATAAAAGGAGAGTATACTACAAATGAACCATCCTTGAAGAAATACAAGAAGCTGGTTGAAGAATTGTCATCGAAAATCCCAAAAATAAAATGGAGGCACATTTCAAGAAAAGATAATAGCCTCGCAGACGCTTTTTCTTTCATCTCAAGCATGATGACAGATCCAACTGCGAGATGCATAAAAATACAAACACTTCTGTCACCATCAATTAATAAAGAAGAGGAAGATGTAAATGTGATGATAATAGACAATGAAAAAGAAGAACAAATAAACAATGTCGCAGACTGGAGAATGGAACTTCATGCATATTTGGCGAAAGGAGAAACACCAAGAAATAGATTGGAAACACACAAGTTAAAAATCTGAGCAACGAATTATGAATTAATAGATGGGTTTTTATATCGAAAATCCTTTAGTGGGCCATCGCTCAGATGTTTGACACGGGAGGAAGGAGAAAAGGTGCTGAAAATGTTACATAGTGGAGATGCTGGCAATCATAGTGGAGGAAGATCTTTGACACATAGAGCAAAAATGCAAGGTTATTACTGGCCATACATGCATGAAGATGCAAAACAAATATCAAGACGTTGCGAAGATTGTCAGCGGCATGGAAAGAAAATACATGCACCAGGAGCACCATTGTCATCTTCAACCAGTGTCTGGCCCTTTGGGAAATGGGGCTTAGATATTGTGGGGCCATTTTTACCAGGAACTGGACAAAGAAGATACTTAATAGTCGCAACAGATTATTTCACAAAATGGACAGAAGTGAAGGCAGTACAACATATTCGCGACAAAGATATCTTTACATTCATATTCGAAAATATCATTTGCAGATTTGGAATTCCTGCACAGTTGGTATCTGATAATGGGAAACAGTTTGAGGGGCAGAATATAGAAATGTTACTTAATGCATTCAAGATAAAATGTGGAAAGTCACTCCTTTGTATCCACAAGCTAATGGGCAAGTAGAAGCAACAAATAAAACAATTGCAGATATATTAAAGAAGAAATTGGAAGGACATCACAGAGCATGGTGCGAACAAGTACATAATGCAGTATGGGCTTATAATACAACTAGAAGAGAAGCTACTGGAATGTCACCTTTTTGTTTAACATACGGAGTTGAAGCGGTGTTACCAACAGAAGTTGTTATTCCGACAACAAAAAGAGAAGCTTGGGAGAAAAATCTTAGTGCGGGCTTAATTTTAAACAAACTTGATGAATTAGAAGAAAGAAGAGAAAAAGCTTTACAACATATGGAGAATTATCAGCGAAGATTAGCTCGAGAATATAATAAACGTGTCAAATACGCGAATTTCAACCAGGAGATTTAGTTCTGCGAGAAACACCAATATATCAGCGAGAAAATGGTGGAAAATTAGCGAAAAAATGGGATGGACCTTACATCATTAAGGAGATAGTTGGAACAGGAGCTTATAGATTAATGGATCCAGAAGGAAGAGATGTTGGTCATAGATTAGACAGACCATGGAACAGGTTGTACTTAAAAAGATATTATCCGTAAGAAGCTTTGAGAAGTTATGAATTCTGAAAGAATAATTGCAGATTACTCATATCAAAACAAGATCATGATGTGCGAAATTTTCGCAGAGATAATCACAGAACAATGACATAAAAGAAAGGGCGAACCTTTATGGCGTACACCCTAGTTCGCGAATAAAATTTCGCAAGAGGCAAATGTAAGACCTAAAGTACGTCATATTAGGGGGTACCTGCATGGCTCAGGGAAAGGCTACCGCCACCGGAACCTGAGTCATGGAGATTTGGGGTCAATAAAGCCCATCCGGGAGAGGCACCTTGGATTCTCACTTAAGCATATGACTTAGGTTGGGCGACTAAGGTAATAAGGACTCTCCCAAGGAGTGCAATCTGATCAAGGCGCCGAGGTACACGGTTGAGTCAAGAGTCGGGGGCGTTTGAAGCGTCCTTGCCATTCTTGACAAGTCTTGGCTTATACTGCACTCGGCCTGAAGAAAACCCCACTTAGGGTGCAGTCTCGTAACCATCCCTATAGGTAAAAGGGATAAGAGGCTGCGAAAACAACTGGTTGTTGTTAAGACTGGATGGGAGGAGCTAACCTTGTATGGTAGAAGTACGCCTCCTTGAAGGGGCAACCAGGGGGAGATAAGGGCGGCACCCTCCATTAGGGAGCTGATAAGTGTCTTAAGACGCAAATGTCATGAGGTTTTTATTCGCAAGGATATTAAGGCTTGTCATATTTGTGCAACAATCCTGAAGAGGCAATAATACAAAAAAAAAGATAAGACGAGATCAATGGGTTTTCGCATGAAAGTGCGAAGACGTCCTGCGATTTCGTCGCAAGACGGCAATGTCATGGGGCTTTATTTTCGCAGAATTTAGGCCTTCATATTGTCGCACATTCCTGAAGGCCATAATAACAAAGAAAAAGTTAAGGCAAGATCAATGGGTTTTTGCATGAAAGTGCAAGGACGTCCTGCGATTTTGTCGCAATGACAAAGGTGGCATAATAAGACCTTTAATTAGGAAGGCAAAATAAGACCATATGATAAAAAAATTAATTATAAGTATTCGAACAGATTATTTTTGCAAGAAAGATAATGAGAGGCAAGTATGGGAATCAATACACAAGAAGCATTATCTTTCTCATCAACAAAATATTAAAAGGAAAAGTTGATTCCAAAGTTGGTTGAAAAATGTAACTCGCAAAAGTGATAAAAATAAGACAGTTCAAGAAGCAAAGCTAGAAGAAGCTAAGAGCTTCAATATTAATTTCAGTAGCAGGAGATGACAAAATTCTTCGCCAATATTCTCGCAAGCTCTCCTTCATTTCGGTTTTGATCTTCGCCATGACTAGCATCTTGATTATCGCCAGCAATTACTTCTTCAGGAGAAATTTCTTTCTCATTTGATTAACACCAGCAGCGCTTCTTTAGAAGGAATCTCTTCTTCATCTTCCAAGAAATTATCCTCTGCACCGCTTTCGTAATCATAATCACTATCAGCAGGACGAGGAACTTCATCATCATCTACTTCTAAAGGATCAATTGATGTAGGAGGAAGAGAGTTGGACAATAAAATGTCATTTACAAGGACTTCAGCCCGGAGATGAACTTGGCGAAGAAGTGCTCTCTGATGATTCCTATCTTGAATATCCTTAAAATAAGCAAGATAATCAAGTCTTCTTTCGCTCGTCGCGAGAACCAGTAAGAGTAGAGACGAGCAATGCATTTTCTTTGCGAATTTTGGCATATTTAGCCTCCAAAACAGAAATAGAAGAATGAAGATTCTTCTCAGACTCTGCGAAAGATAGAAACAAAATTTCATTAATAAGATTCAGAGAGATATGACAAAGAAAAGATAATTAAGGCAGTCAAACTATTATGACTACCTTCCTTTTGCGAAATAAGGTGTTGAATCAAGGACAGACAACTATTCTCCCAACGGTCCATTGCGTCATCAAATTTATCTCCAACTAAACCTTTAAGTCGAGACTGAAGATTTTTCTCTTTAGAAATAAGAAAGGCATTTTTCTTCGCAAGAGAAGAATAAGATTCTTCTAATTTGGAATATTGTTCTTTAAGCTGATTCGCCTTTACACTTAAAGCTATTCTACCTTGAATGAGTGTATCTCTTTCAGCGATAGATGACTCTGTTACTTCTTTAAGTTCATTTCTCAAAGAGCGAAGAGATTTCTTGGTCACACATACTTTTTGAGAATACTAAGTTGTTGCGAAGATATCGCCATCTTGTTTAAATAAGTTCGCTTCTCTTGAGATAAGGTTTTATTCTCATCTGATAAAGTTTCCATCCCTAAATTAGCTTTAGTTAAAGAATAAGAAAGACGAGATACTTCATTACTTAATATCTTGTCTTTGAACTAATTGGGTATTTTCATTGGTAAGATTATTTATATGATCAAGAGAATATGAATAGAGGTTATCTAATTGGTTATATTGATCCATCAAGATTTCTTTATCAACACGGGCTTCTTCAACAGCAGATTCAAATTGATATCTCTCCATTATTCGTTTCTGGTTTAAGCTTAACATGCGAAAGAGGGATTTCAAGGATAATTAAACATGGGAAGGATAAAACCAAAAAGGCAAATTAAAGACATAGATAAGAAAATCATACCTCTCAATTCATCATTCTTCTTGCGAAGATTGTCACGATCCAGCAAAACATTCTGAAGCTTCTGATTTTCAAGACGAAGAGCATTACACTTTTTTTAAAGCTGTCTGCGAAGCAGCTCTGTCAGAACCCAAATGCTTGCTCAGAATTTCGCAAACATTAGACTTGATAGGATCAGTAGAAGACTTCTTGCCATCATCCAGAATTTCAGATAAAACTTTGAAGCAATATCTATCCCTTCCACGGTTTCTTTCGAAAGAGGAAGAGACTTGGGTAGAGAACTGGTAGAGATAGAAGGTTGAGAAACATTCTCAATGGGAAGAGAAGAGGTTTCATTCGCAGAAGGATCACAAGGGGATTTCAATCATGAAAGGTCAGCTGAAGAAATGAAGTCAGAGGCAGCATTTTCGCGAATTGGAGATAAAGGTTTATCTTGCGAAGATGTCGCAGGAGATTTAGAAGAAATGAGTAGTGGAAGGGAACAGAAGTTGGAACAGTTTTAAGGTGGCGAGATTTTTGAGAGGTTTATTAAGATCTTTATCACCCTGCGAATTACAATCCAGATAAGAAACAGAGGCAACAATATTGTTATTAGAAAAAGATAGTGTTTCTTACTACCTTCTCATTCGCAGACTTTCTTTTATGTGCGACAACCTTATGCTGTGATTTGGGAATGTTAGGGTTCTGAACTGTAAATTAGTGTTGGAGCGCTTTTGCTGAAATAACAAGAGTATGGGAATCACATAAACAACATCAAATAAGGCAATAAACAAGATCAATTTCAAATATCAATTTCAGCAAAACTCATAAAGAAGAAAAGAAAACTAACCTTGATGAATCCATGAAAATAATAGCAGGGAGATTGTTCGAAGAAAATTACGAACTATGAAGATCTAGTATGAAGATGAAGAAGAACAAAAGATTGAAGAAGAAAGAAGAAAAGTTGCAATAATGGAATTTGCAGAACGATGAAGTTGCAGAGAAAATAAAAAGAAGAAAAGAGAGTGAGAAGGAATATATATAGAGGGAATTTCTCCTCGAGAAAATAAACACGATTAATACGGAAAGATATAAGCGGTTAAAAGCAACGGTTACAAAAGACGTGTCGAGAAATAAATGGAAGAAAGAATACGTGTGATAAATGCAGAATAAAGAAGAGAACAGCTGCGGCATTTCTCACATCATTCTCTACTTCGAGAAGATATGAGAAGAGGCAAGATGTAGGATCAGAATCTCGCAAAATATGTTCAGCGAAATTATCAAGCAACACATAACGTCGCAGAACAATTTCAGGAAGAATATAAAACAACGTCAGCTAGGATCATGAGAAAGATGTGATAGTCCTGCGAAAATTAGAGAGCTTGCGAAATTAACATTTGTAAGGTTGCGAGAATGTCGCAAGCCATACCCGAAAATAAGGGACAGATTAGTTGTCATCCACTATGTATTTCCTTATAAATAGTCGTTCGAATTGTAAAGAAAGGGGAGATCTTTTTTGAGTAAGAAACAAGTAAATAGGAGAGAGAAAGTTTAGAGCAGAGATCATTCTTTAGTTCTTTATCTTTTCTTGTAAGAAAATCCGAAGATTACTCAATAAAATTAAGAATATAAACCTAAAATGAGTTGATTAATGATGAAATCATATGAAGAGTGTAGTGTAGGACTTCCTGCAACTACACAACACAAGACTAGGCTGAGCAGTATTGGCAATGGCCTTCGCAAGATGGTTTTGGCCTGAACTGACTCAGCTCATTCAGCTGAGTCAGTAGATGACTCGTTACCCTGACTCAGTCTGACCTTGACCGAGTTGACCTAATTAACCGGCGACCAGGTTGACTTCCCGGTCACCCGAAGATGAATTCTGGCGACAATACAAATTCTGGTGACCAGATTCCGGTGATGTTGCCGGATTCCGGCGATGATGTCAGCAATTCCGGCGACCAGTTTTGGACGCAATTTTCCAGAGACGTATTTTAACACACTATGGGCTTGGTGGACCACTTGGAGATGGGTTTTGAGAAGACCTAATATTGGAAAGAGTATCCTTTTGGGAATTGAAGAAACATATAAATAGAAAAGTCTTTATCTAAACTTGGAGATCTACATGAGGGAGACTTCTACTTGGTTTCTAGGGATTCACTTGATAGTTCTTCTTTGCTTTCTATGATGATTTCCATAAACACAAGTAGTTGATTTTGTTATTGGTTAAAGATGTAGTTGGATTTTGAAAACAAGTTATTGATTTTATGAATTAGTTTTCTCTCAATTTTATCGTTTGATTTCTACTACGTATAATAATTGCATGACTGATGTATTGCAATATGATTGAACATACATCCATATCTATAGCTATTTTAGGGTTCATCATCGAGCGATAACCTTGAATACGAGTAGCATGATATGATTACGGTTTGTAGTGATACACTCTTGTAATCATATGTAGAAATTGACCTTTGTCCGAATTGTCATGCGCAATGTATGACAATTGCATTGATTAGCCTATTTCTTAAACTTAATGCTCCTAGGAATTGAACTTAATTAGCGCAAAGCGTTAGGTTATTCTTTAGGTAGAATTCACATACGCAGCTCTAATGTGTGTGTTGATAACTTAGGAAATTTACGGAGTATTCTTGCAATAAGGTATTCTTTGGCTTTTGATGATAACGAGATTATATACGAATTCTAATCATACATTCAAAACTTGTCTGCTAATGAAGATGAAACCTTTATCCAATATTTTCTCATCCTTGATTTACGTGCTTTATTGTTTTGTTTGCTTTTATTTTACTTTTAGTTTATATAAAAATCAGAAAAACCCCATTGTTTTATATAGGAAACCATAACATATTGACAACCTAGTCCTCTCTGTGGGAATGATCCTTTATTACCCTTGCTATATTATTTATTTTGAGTTGTGAGAAAGTAATTTATTTTTGACGCATACGACAGCGATCAGTAGAGATCGGATTCTTTTCCTTCCACAACCTAGAGCTCAACAAGAACTCCGATCCCTTTTAATGGAGTTTGTATGTAACACCGATTTTGTAACACCACCAATCTTAGTGAAACACCATGGACATAGGATTCATTAATGGCCGAACCACGTAAAAACTTTTATGTCCATGTTTATTTCGATACACTCCATCTCTTCTTTGTTGAGTAGAACTTCATTTTAGGTGTAGATTTCTTTGGGTGTGGTTGTTAGATTTTCAGCAACTACATTCTGGCGCCGACTAAGGGGACCGAGAGTCTTCTTCTGCAACTTTTGGTTGTGAAGTAGTTTGAGGGAAGTGAGTACTGATCTACTGACTATCGGAGAGACTGAAGTGTGAGAGGTAAATATGGAATTTTTTCCAGAAAGAGCGATCTTTAGACAACAAACAACAGAAACATCTGGAGAGAAACATCGGAAGTTCTGTATGTGAAAGCATGGAAGAGTATGGAGAGAACTTAGACCAGATTGGAAACAGAGATACCGTCAACAAAGAACAAATCGAAACAGGACGAATCTTCTTCCTTATCTCCTCTTTTTTCTTGTTCTTAAACATTGAGATTTGAATGTCTCAAGTTAAAAGATTCTCAAAAGGCATTTTGTGAAACCTAGGGTTTGTTCTTGAGAAAAAATGGTATTCTCTTTCAAAACCTGTGCTCGATTTATGTTTTGATGGGAGATTCGCCATCAACAGATCTTGTTTTACAAACCCATTTAAGCTATTGTGAAAATTTTGAATAACGAAATCTTTAGATGATTTGGGGAATTTTCCGATTCGTTTTAGCCGAGGCTTTTATATCTTATGTCTTGAATTGAATGATACAGTTGCTCTTCTCAGCTATTCACTTAATTGATTTGTTGGTACAGGGATTCTCTTAATCATGATGTGGGTACCTCCTCTTCCTTAGCCATCGGGAGTTACAGGAAGATCAAACTGGTGAAATCACCACCAACTTAATCGGGATTCACCAACTCAATCTCAAAGGAAATCGTCACGGGAAAAACTGCCACAGTTGGACCGAGCTCAGATCAATTAGTTCAAGTATCGTAACCTTGCCGGTACACTAGATTCTCCTGCCAACTCCAGCTGAAACAAAAGTTTTGGACTTACAAGGAATGAAGAACTTTGGACATAGCTTATCACCACCTCATCTATCTTCACCTCAGATGAATTCCAGATCATAAATTGCAATCAGCATCGGGCTCGGCTACTTCAATAAAACGTATCTTGGGTTTGGTCACAAGAGTTCATCGAATTCTGTTTTTAGGCGATCAAAATTCATGGCACCATCGTCAGATTAATCGGGTCTCAGAACTCAGTTTCGGAAGAGATCATCATCGGGACCTAACGTTACCGTCCGATCAAACCTTGGCTGTTCTAACCTTAGCTGTTCTGTCACCTCTAGGTTCATCGGTGGCAACTCAGTCTCGAGTAATTCCACATCGGGGCGAATCAGTCAACTTACTCGGCTCAAAATCATCTCGTGCCAGTCAACATCGGGCAGATACCAAAGTGACAGGTCGGAGTTACCCATATCGGTCATACCCCTTTTTACTTACAACGCCTATCTCGGGTCAGATCACCTCATGTCGGGAAATGTGAACCATATCGGACGGGACCGATACTTCAGATTAACTTGTGCAGAAGACTCCGCTCAGGAAAATTGAGTTGGTTCAACTTCATCGGGACATTCATCTATAACAGGTGCATAAACACAGTCCCGAGTATCAATCGAGAAGCAGAATGATATTGACAGCATGAGCACGAACCTCAGGCGACGGCATAGACTCCAACAGAGGGGCAACTTTACTCATGGAAACGAAACAATACTCTCTGACCAGGCCACCTCGTACATGTGGATCGTGTCGTAATTTGTACATGATATCTACTCTCAACTGTCAGGATTGAAAGCTAAGTACCGCCACCCTCAAACACTTAGCTCATTACAGAGCGTTTAACATCCGAATTCATCTGTTATGATAGGTTAAACATTCAAAGGCTAACGACCAGTCCAAACTGGATATTGTCATTAATTGACAAATCCTGTTTTCCTCAAGTTATTTAATAAAACGTTAAGTAATGTTTTGGCCTGATTTGGAGGAAACAGGTCATGTCGCCAACAGTACATTTGTCTTAATTTTACCTTGGGTGCTCACTTGACTGACTTCTTGTTGCAGAAGATGGTTAAAGGAGTGAAATCAGCTCTGGAGAAATTAGCTCGGGAAGCTACCATTATGAATAATCACTTTGGATCATCTGTCTCGGATCAATATACCTTCGGCACTCCTCCATACAACCTTTAGTTCGGGTCTAATCAGCTTCTGGCCACTACCCATCATTGGGAGAAGAACTGCATACACGATTAACTCGGACTCACACACGCTTCCTGTATCAGATCACCTTGAATCACCATCTCGGATATGATCATCTCAAGAACGCTTCAGACTCCATCTTAAACCAACGCCAGACATCACAACTCAACTACAAAGCTATATCGGGAGAACCTACTAGAATCATGAAACTGAATGAGGCAGCTACGCGTTGGCGGATGTTAACCCCATGGATAGTTATGAGTCGCAACAACGTCAATTACTTCTTTGAAATGATAGTAAGGATCAGTTGTCACTTGCAAAAGTGCAGGCTATGACACCAGCTATCGAAAATAAGGGCTAAAAAATGATGATAGATCGAATATTGACCCTTCAGTGAGATTTTGTTGGAAGATCCTGTCATGGACGATCACTTCGGACCAACCATCTTGGAGTTAACCATATTAGTCTGCTCATGAAACATCATTTCGTATAAGGAAGCTATCTTGGAACAGATTTTCCAGGTAAATCAACTCGGAAAGGTAGGAAGTAGTATCTCAAGATACAACTACTCGCACCAGATCACATCGGGGCACATAAAATCCACTCGGATTCCAGCCAGAAACGTTTGTGACCAGCACGTATCGGGCATTCATCGTCTTCGGGCGATAACTGAGAACACGTCTCCCAACTAACACATCCCAGCACACAAAAGCTCGCAGTAATAGTTCTCTCATGAATGGCACCAATGAAATCAGGGCAGCTCCACATATGACAAGTCAAGGATTTCTCAGACCTCCTCGGGCCTCAGCTCTAGATGAGCTTGTCTTGAAACGACAAACTAGACGACACACTTTTCTTCTCTTATCTTTTAATTCCTTTCGATTACTGCTTACATGATATACTCTAAATTAATGTGCACAGCCCATGAGATCTCATTAAAGTGAACTTAAGAATTTTGCAAGCATCTTAGTATGATATTGTCACACACACCTTATAGTTCTGTTTCAAGGGTACAAAAACGCTATTAGCATGCTGTTATTAGACATGATAAGGTGTTCATACATACAAGAATTTAACGTACTCCTGCGCATTATTGTAAATGACACTGACATTATTTATTGAGATAAAGATGATCGTTTTAACCATGAAAAGCTACTTGATAGACACATTTTTGTGTCTAAATTGTACTCAATGTCTCTATTGTTAGTGCTCGATTTTTGTATTAATTTTGATGCTTTGTGTGTTTGCAGGTGTTTTTGGAGAAATACACTTGTGTGGAAAAAGTTGCTCAAAAAGTGCTATTTGGACTCCCGAAGAAAAGTACTAAAGGAACCCTCAATTTGGATAAGGGGCACCTCAGTTGGGCACCTGCTATTCGCACCCCCAGTTTGGTTAGGGGGACACCATCTTCAACATTTCAAAATTTCGTTTTGGCGGGAAAATTTTAGTCTCAACTGTGTAACTTTCGATCGATTCTTGAAGGAGTTCTGGGTAGACTAAAGGGCTGAAACTTAATGGATAGACGTGATATGTAATAACAAAGCTGGTATGGGTGTTTGTTTCGATCAAATTTGGCTGAAAAATCCGTGAGAAGAAAACAGGGCAGCACGTACACGGAAGAAGATATTCACGGGATTACAGCAGTTAGACGTGTGATACTCGTGTTTGGAAGAACCTAACCACTATTTGGAGTGTGAAGAAGGTAAATATGGCAATATGGAAGCTTCAGAACGCGTGAAAATCAATATCAGTGATAAAAATGAAAAGAAAATAACCCGAGTAAATGAAGATTATTTGGAGTTAATGGAGGAGATTCAATGTCGCAATCACGTATAAATATGTTCAAAAGGTATCATGGAAAGGTGTAGAGAGTTTGGGGGGGCTGAGGAGAGCCAGAGAAGAAGAAATTCGAGTTTTCCCAAACTCGATTCCTGCTGCTGTTGCTGCTGCTGCTGATGATGAACATGAAGAACGCGAAGAACGGACCTGCAGAGACAGTCATTTATTAACTGTCGTAGTTCACCTTCAATTGCGGCAGTTCTTCAGCGACAATGGAATAGTGACTACAACACCTAGGCTTTATCGTTTATTATGTGACGCCTTTTGTACGTCGCAAATTACAGTTTCACACCATTTTCTCATTTTCTCACCATTGTAAACACCATTTGAGCTATAAATCAATCTTTTGAGCGTGTTTTCATCATGATGAGCTAAACCCAATGCTGAGACGACGGAGGAAACCAAAATTCATCATGCGGTAAATTCATTTAATTCTTTATTTGATTATTTGCATTAAATTAAAATTAAAAAAAAAATTCTTAATTAATTGTCATTTCGTTTGATGGTTTATGCTTAGGATTAATTCTTTTGATATTCCATGCTGAATATTTACAATTAATATTTTAAGAATCTACCTTAGGCAAAGAAATAGAGTCAAAATACTTGTTGAATGGGCTATAATGGTTTAGAATAAATAGGTGAATCACATGAATTTGAATATTTGGTAGAATCCTAGTCCCAGTACCTCTCGCCCACTTAGTTAACATTATTTGTATATTTATTTTTATTAAATTTAAAAATCGAACCTTCCAAGTCTTGAACGAACTTTTACAACTCTACTACTACAACAACTTTTGAAACACATCACTACTTCATGATCTCAATTGTTCATTTGTCAGGTCGTAGTGATATAATCTTACCATGACTAGCCACTGTTGGAGGACCTAAAAGCCAAATAAGGAGACCCTGATCGCTTGAAGAATTTGCACGATGAATAACACGGTAGAATGACCCAGTTCACTTCATCGGGACTTACTATTTTATGCCAGGCGGACTATGAACAACAATCAGTCATCTCGGGACAAAGCAATATACCAAGCTGATGCGCCTACTCGAGTCGGGGAATAGCCAATACACTTCTGGTCCTAGCAGTGAACACTCCTTTGTTGCGAATGATCATCGGGATAGCAGCCAACTCGGACTGATCACATTGTCGATTCCAGCTTGCAAGGCTCATCAACTTACGAGCGACACCTAAGAAAGGGGAGAATCCTTTCCCTCTTGTCTCTAGATATTTAATTGCTAATAGCTTGAGTAACATCTGCAAAAACTCTTGAGAAGGCGCTGAGTGAAACCACATGATGAGTCCAGCAAAGATCTTCAGAAATTGAGAATTTCATTTCAAGGGTCTAGACTTTCTTTGCAGTTGCTAACTTATAACTGGAATTCACAGGGACCTTTGAGTTAATTAGGCGAGATACAACTGTGACATGATGGTGAGCATCGATCTTGGAATGGTCGTGAGCCGAAACACCAGCAATCACTTCTCTTCCCAATTAGTCTACAGGCGTGGGAGATTTAGCGATACTTGGAGCAACGTGTGACGAGACATTCCTCTAGTGTGTGACGCTGCACGGACAAGGAGCAAATGCTTCTCCAGATAACCAACTCACGACTAATTACTTTCCGTTTCAACAAATCGGGAGCAAGTCATTCCGGGCCAACATGAAACAACTTGGGCATACCCTAGATCAGTAGACAGTAAATCATCTCGAGCATCATCAGTACGGAATCGATTACCTCGCTGCAACAGCCGACTGCAACCTCGGGAAATATCATGACTGTTTGCCCATCGAAACCTTTGTACATGGACATACCAAACCTGACTACCAGTGAGACGATATCTCACCTTGCCAACAACAATCTACTACGGATGCAATGTAGGACTTTGTCAATCCTAACACAAAGCGTATAGTCAGGGCGAAGCGTGAAACGGACAAATCGGGACAAACGGTAGAATGAAGGCATTCTTCGGGAGATAACTGATAACTCCAAGATCAAGGAAAGAACTCACAAATCGTGGCAACGAAACGGGACCGAAATTGAATATCCGTGAAACATAGTGTACTACATGAAATGTACAGAGGTAAGGAGATGGTATGAAAAACGCATCGATATACCATTCGTATTTGGGTCATCAAACAGAATGGCCCGAGACGGTCTAAGACTTCTGACTCCAACTTAGACTACACAGGCTTTGGAAATTAATAACCTGGGGGACGCCTTGGGTTGTTAGCGTACTGTAACACACAGGTCATTCGTACTCGGGTCATCAAACGGAATGATCCGAGGTGATCTAAGAGCCCTGGACGAGCCAGGATCTAACTTGTCATTTATTTCTTTAAAACCGCGAGGGGTAGTAAATAAGACATGAGCGACTAATGGTCATTCGTACTCGGGGAGACGCCAGTGTGGAAGTGCCGAGGTGACTTACACTCGAATGGTCATTCGTACTCGGGTCAACGCCAATGTGGAAGTGTCGAGGTGACTTATACTCGAATGGTCATTCGTACTTGGGACAACGCCAGTGTGGAAGTGTCGAGGTGGCTTACAGTCGACTGGCTATTCGATACTCGGGGCAGTGGCAGTGTGCAAGTGCCGAGGTAGCCTAAGGGTTCTGGTGGTCGGAAGCCAGTTACCAAAGGCTGTTAAGATACGATTTCTTCTCAGCTAGGTAACCTACTTACACTTGACAGGTTACCCTCATCGCAAGTGGTCGTGACCACTTGCCCGAGATGGTTGGTCGATAACCACTCGGGACCATCGGGCCTAGAAACTAGGAACGACTAATACACTTCCACTGAATCTAAAAGATAGTGATGAGATACCTCAATCGGGACATGGCATTGGGCCCGATGACCCTCCCTGTTGAGTGTATTCGACAGATATGGAATATTAACTAATGCCTACTCTGAAATGATTAGTATTGCAGGAAAATATGTATGCTAAAACTACGAGCGGTTATACATGAAAGGGGAAACACAATCGGGATGACGGATCTGTCGGGTCATCAGCGTGGGAGACTTGAATAACATAAGTACATCGTATTTGTAAGGCAACAGTAACAGAGGCGGCTTCTAATCGGTCATCAACAGGCTAACACAAATTGAGCTAAATATCACATGGAGGCTAAATGGTGTGAACGGAAGCTACATGATGGACAAAACCAAACGCAAAAGAAACCAGCACCAATCGGCCCACAACAGGAATGGTCGATGGAAACCAAAGCTATGTCAGGGTAACACGAACAGAGGAGACTATATACAGGGACACGGAATATAAGAAGAGTAATTGTCTTAGTCGAGAATCGTGAACAGCAAAAGTTACGGACCGAGATCACCAACAAAATGAACGTTACAGTGAGACAAAGGATGCAATGAGATTACAGAGTCTCCCGAGTTTATGAATCAAGCAAGAAGTTGCAGCAAAAAACCATACCGTGTCGACATCACTGGAAGCAAACAAGATCACAAGTAACTATATAGTCCGGTTATGAGGCGAGTAATGTACGAGTAGAGCCTACAGCTAGCCTTCCACACCATTCCAAAGTACAATAGAACAATGCGCCCAAGTATCGGGACTTGCCAGGTCGAAAAAAAGGAACTTATGGACTTCATTTCCAGCAGCAAAACCAAAATCTATCACCGAAAAAACAAGCTAGTATCGCCTATCCCCAAGACTGCAAGTTGTTTTAACTAAAGGGGACATGTCATCCACACATTTCGGTTCATCATCGGCCACTATAAAATATCAACTGAATGCTCATTCTAATAGTGCTAAAACAAACATGTGTGCTTCGTAGATCATTTGACAGACCCCTATCACATGTTTTATTGCGAATTACGAATGTGATATCGTTTGTACCAAACATGATGATATTTTGCTATTTGATATAGTTGTCACTAGTCCTCGGGCATTGCAGGAGCTTAAAACTTTTGTGCACAGATCTGGAGGCACATCTTTGGGCGATAAGAAATACGTGGAAACTAAGGATGAGAGCTAGTCTGGGGCACAGGGGCACAATTGTTGTCTCGAGACTCCACAAACGAATAGGGGCAAGTACGCGTACTAGGATGAAGCAGATTGTATACCTTTACGCAGTTCCTTCGACAACAATCAGATAGATACAAGATCGATGCAAGAAAAGTGCTTTGCAGGAGCGACACGAGAAAAAACACCCTCATCATGCTTTGAAGCAAACTGGGGACGCCAAGACAGTCAGTCGGTTTCGAAAAACACCTAAGTATCATTTATTTTTAGAAATTGTTATACTGCGTAGTTCAATGGTTGTTTGCATAATTGGAAAGACTAGGATAAACCCAAACACTCTACAACCATGTTGATATGCCATAACTTGCATGCTTCTTTTCACTTTAGACCAAAAATGTTTTGCTGATTCATTCCATGAGCATGCTTAGTGAGTAACATCGCGAGTACGGGAACAATCGGTCAAATCCTTAGAGTCGTATGGAAACAAGTTCGACCAGAAAAATGCTAGAATTAAGGTGCTAAGCCTATAGCCCTCCCATTGCCTTTTCATTTTCAGCTAACTGAATAGTAACATGGGTCGATTCGCTGTGATGTTTATGCTAACAACAAAGGTTTGACTTTGCATCGTACTTGATCTATAGAAATTGTCATTTGTCCTCGTAAGCAGCAACAACCCATGTCCGTCTAGAGAGTTTCTATTACAATTCGACAATAACTGATGCCCGCTGAACTAGTAAAATTTTGAGCATAGACCACCAAGGAGAAACACAACAACTTCGAACATGATGAGTGCATGACCAGATTTTCCAAAGTCTAGTCAGTTCGGGAATGCTTCATATATACTTCAAGAGAAAGAATAGCAATCCGACCCGAAGTGAGCGGCGATTACCAAGGGAGATTGATAGTTCGGGGAAGAGGTCATGGTTCAGTTCACAACTGTTAGCTAAGGCTACACAGTACAACCCGATGGAAGCAGAGCTACGAAGAATGTCACAACACGACGACAACAATCAGCATCCTTTAATTGCTTTGGAACTTCGCACAAGAATAGGGGAAAGTATGCATACTGCATATGCAGTTTGTATTCTTCTGCTCAGTTCCTTCAGCAACAATGTAAATCTATACAACTCAATGCAAAGTGCATCCGAGGCGCCATTCCGCCGAATTATCAACTTACCCCAACAAAGGACCCACAACAGAGGAAGACACCACAAGACTCGTATCAGAAAAGGAAATCACTTAAAACCAAAATAGCAACTCAACATCAGAAATTCTCAACAAGAATACAAGTCGAAGCGATAGTCAACAGTATCAAGAGATGTCATCACCAAAGTTGGGCACAGTTGGATAGTTTCTTCGAGCCGTGAATAACCCATCCGTATTCGGTTGTCACTCCCAGACATCATTGTAAACAAGATCAAAAACCATTGTTACCAAAAAACATTACTTGTGCCAGTTAGATTGAAGCTTGTGATGCCTTTACTGCAGATGCGTGTTTCCACCAGAGTTGTGCGTTATAGAACCACCTGGGCAAAGATCTTTTGAAGGACGAGATGGTCGACTCCGAGCCGATCATCCACCTCAATGAAATTCGGGTTCGCCTCCAAATTTTTGGAAAACCTAGCCAGAACCGATTAAAGAGGAAAAAAATTACTATAACAACGAACGCGATTCAAATGTATAGATCGGGAAGCACTTATAGATCGGGAAGCACATATCGATCGGAACAGAAAATAGTGAGGTTCACCTGGTCCGAAGACATGCTACCCCAAGCCCATGTTTCAACAACTAGAAGACCAACAAAAAGCCTAAGTAGCCACTAGCAAGCAGTTGACAGAGAATCATTAAGTCAAGGCCCGAAGAAGAAGTATCAAAGGCAAAAAAACAACAACGAAGCGAATGCATGATCCGAAGGATTTTCTTAAGGATTGATCTCCGATCAAATCTCAACAAAAGGGGCATAAATGTAGTGGCAAAATATCTTAGGAACACGTGTCGAGAAATTAGGATAGATGTAGCTTAGTTTGATACAACTGTTTTTAGGGAATAATGTCCTCTCACTAGATCTTATCCTAACTAGTCAGCCCTAAGGGCACTATTGTAACTTGATTTGTATCCCTAACCTTTATAAGGGAAAGAGAGAGATGTTTCTAGAGATCGGCTTCTTCACCCTCCCACAACCTAGAGCTCAACAAGAACTCCGATCCCTTTTAATGGAGTTTGTATGTAACACCGATTTTGTAACACCACCAATCTTAGTGAAACACCGGGGACGTAGGCTTCATTAATGGCCGAACCACGTAAAAACTCTTGTGTCCATGTTTATTTCGATACACTCCATCTCTTCTTTGTTGAGTAGATCTTCATTTTAGGTGTAGATTTCTTTGGGGGTGGATGTTAGACTTTCAGCAACTACATTAATATTATAATTTTTTCCTTTCGGAAAACAAATATATTGCATGTACCTGCCAATATCACCCAAGGGGACAAATGGTACAAAACCTAGAGCTCAGTGGTACCATAACAAATTAGGAAGAACGAAGGTTTACATAATAAATTTAACTATTTCAAACTTACTAACGACAAGGCCGACTTAGCTCAGTGGTAGAGCGCGTGACTTTTAATCCCGTGGTCAAGGGTTCGATCCCCTTAGTCGGCGATATTTATTTTTTTATTTTTTTATTTTTTTATTTTGGCGATTCATTTTTCCATTATGACAATCGACACATGTTAGGTGGTAAATTCTTTTATCTCCTTTTGTCTTTTTGGTACCATAGGATTAGGAGAAGACATGATGCGAACCTAACTAATTAAGCATGTACACATGTAGGAATCTAGTTTATGTTATCGTTTGGTGAACCTAATTTGGATTCCTTACTTAAAAATGAACAAGCATCAATGCTTTATCGTTTGATAGAGTACAATCACCTTTTGAAGTTTCATATTTGGATTCTATGCCCACTTCATGCATGAATCACTGCCAAAATATATGGAGGGAAAGGGAATATCCTCAAAGTTTATCACATGGGCCAAAGTCATGCACCAATATTCAGCACATGGAAAGAATGCAGATCGAGAAAATTTTCTGCGTCAAAACGTATATCCACCATAGAACCTTCTCTGCCGGTGGTTAAGGAATTGGTGCATGACAATTAACTAGATCAAAATGAAAAAATCAGAGATATTTTGTACCTTCTCAACCGTTTTAGATAGAAAAAATGACGAAAAATTGCAACATTGTGATGCTCATGCCATCGTTGCTGCCTAATTTTCATGCATTTTGAGTGCATTTGGGATTCTGGATTTAAGAACCATTACGTGCAACAATATATATTCGCTAAGTCCACTGCCTTTGAGAAACACCCTTCTGTTTCCATGTCACTGTTGAGTCTTGAATTCTGATGGGTGTGTCCGTATGTGCTGGGCATAGATTCGTCGACTAACTTTGAGCTAATGTAAACTCATGCCAAAGTGGTTCTCAACTAACGCAAATAATGCGCCATGCAGCATATGCTCTACCCGTCATGAGCTTTGCTTAGCCGAATGTCGGACGATAATCATGCATACGCTTGTATCATTAACTAGAATGTATTTTCCAAGCTTTAGTCATGCCTTGGATTTATGCGTAGGAATACTCTTGGCAAATTGCATATTCTCACATCATCCTTGAGCTGGGCTAACTCAATTCCTCGGATATGCATCAATGCAATTTTGTATGTCTCATTTAGCACGGTCTTGCCTTTAGATGTGAAGCTTCATTTTGTCGGCCAATGCGCTTCATTTTTGTGCCACTGACTATCCAATGCAGAACCATCATTGTGCATCACTGACTATGCCGGTCATACCTATCTAGTCTCTAGGTTGCATTGCAAACTCTTCATTAGTAGACAAATTTATCGTCAGGAAGGTAATTAACCTAATTAACCGATATTATGCTTGACGGACATTAATCGTCTTGTTTTCTTTCTTCTGATCGGCAAGTGAAGTTAATAGTGATACTGAACGGATTGACCAATATCGTTGATGTTAGAATTTTCGGTGTTAAACTTCAGATTGATGGCAGAAACCTTCATGGTCGATGCCAGGGCTTCCATTTCCAAGTCTCTTTAGATTATCTATGAAGTTTGTATGTTATTTTCCACGTGGTCAATTTTATGTTAAAGTTTAGATTTCGGATCATACAGTAGATTTTCAACGTTGCTATTAGGGGGTACTATTTTGCTTGGTGATGCATTATGTCTTATAGGTCGGATCGCACTAAACACAAATTGTTAGATCTTATCGTGTTTACCTGCTCTGATACCAATTGTAATGACGAGGGTATCAAGTACATCACAATATTTTCGATATTAACCTACGCAAGACACACCTAGTGTAATCTAATACGAACACGAATTTTCAATGAGATTACTCAAACAAGATGTACACTTGGTATAGCATAAGTTCGAATCCGAACCAATCTATAGGATCCAAGTGATGAGTAATGTAAAAGTGTGTTTAATTTAATTATAAATACAAGTCAAATAATGCGGAAGTAAAGTAAATCATACGACACACAAGATTTTGTTAACGACGAAATACTGCAAGGCAGAAAAACCCCAGAACCTAATTCAGTTTTGAATACTCTCATAATTAAGCCGCTATGCAAATTGACTACAACAACTTCATAGAGTTGAGACCAAGTAAAGTTACTCAGTTCATTCAGTGTCCATGTGTCTAGAACCAATTTGGTATAAGCACGTTAATTCTAAGATAGAATCCACTATCTCAAGTTACTTCACTTACTGTGAAGACTTCAACAACTCAACTCCTTTGGATCGTATTACGAAATAGTAAAGGACTAATCGATTTCAGTAACATCTCTATCAATCCCAGAGATCAATAACTTAATCAGAGGTAAGTTAAGTACAAAGTTTCTTCCGTTTAAGTAATATAGACTCCTTATTCGGTTAGATCAACAAAGATAAAGACTACTAAAATGATCAATCTTAGTTTACAAAACTATCAAAGTATATATCAAATAGAAACACCTAAATATATTGCCGATCTATATGGCAATCTTTAAAATATATTGGAGAAAAAAAGCTTGTCGGATCCCAGTCAATCAAGTGTGCAATAAGTTATCATAAATATCAGAGAATGCCAAAAATAAAATATTTTAGTCTTCAGTCTTCAAAGCACTTGTAAAAACAACTTGATTCGTTAATGATCGACCATGCACAGAACGGAGTCTGTTAACAATATATGATGACTAGTTATATTTTCAGATCTTGAGGCAATTAAGAAGATCTGTAAATTGTTGATCCTCGAACTAGTTCGAGTGACCTTATATTAGAAGAGAAGGATCACTGAATAAACAAACTAAATATATCAAGGTTCACTATTAAGCGTTAGTAAATCAAATCAATAATCAAAAAATTAAAATGACAATACAATTCTTAGTTTCCCAACAAAGGTATGGTGGCTCTATAAAAGAGTCACAAATTAATACCGCAAGTGCACGGTATCGAGGTGTAGAACAATGCAAATACGGGTCGATCCACATGGACAAGGTGTGTGTAGTTGAAGCTTAGAGTTTCACTAAAACTGAGTTGTAACAAAGAGTCTTGGTTGTGTTAAAACACACTTGAGATGATGGCAGTGACTGAACTGAAAAACAGTAGAATGTAAAGCAAGTAAACAGGAACATGCTAGGGCTTTTGAATCCACCTCTAACTCACACTGACTACTCATCACTGACAGTAACTTTGTTTTTCTATAACCACCAGCAAGAGGGATGTCAATCCTCTATATATCAAGGGTCATTTTGATATGAAATCTCCTATCACAACTAAGGTATCTTCCCTAAGTATTAACTGTCTGTTTAAAGCACAATTAATCAAAAGAACAATATATAAAATTAAGGCACAATCCTAGCACTGATAACAAATAAAGACATGTGATAAGAGTGTAAAGTGTATCTACACATGTGTAAAGAAAGATCTGAAGTTATGACTACTAATCACCAAGAGATAGTTTCTCAGGCTAAGAACCAAGGTCGAAATCTAGCTAGCTGTCCGGACTTTACGAGAATTGTGAATGAGTAGGAGGTGTTTCACAATTACTCGCGTTGTACATCAATGGCATACACCCTTCTTGCTTATTGCAATGAAACAATAAAATGACTCTTCACATGACTCTTATTTACATTGACTACTCTCTTTTATTTTTGGAACAAGAGATGATGGAATTGATAAATACTTGTTTTTTTTTTTTTTTTTTTTTTTTTTTTTTTTTTTTGAATATATACATCGTTTTTTTTTCTTTTTTTTTTTAACACTTGCTAACACTTTTGATACATAACAAAAAGAAACAAAAAAAATTACATGACACTTTGCAAGAGGTAGCCCTTTTTGATGCACCCAGTTAAATTCGATGGTTGTGTTTCTTAATGTAACCTCCACCTTCTATCCCAACCAACCAAAGAACAAGCTAGTCAAGTTTCGTTCAGTATTCTAAAGTGATTGGCAACTAAAACTTCCGATAGAACACCTCAAGGATGAGGCTATACATGTATTGGTAGATCGTGCGCGTGCAAATTTCTTATCACTATGTGAATTGTGCTAGAATCAGGGTGCCTAAATATCTAGACTAAGACTCCTAAAAATTACATATTTGCACAAGAGTCAACATTTCAAGGTAAATGAACTCCATTTTTATGTTTTTTTATCATTTTTTAATTTATTTTTTTTTGAATTTTTAAATTTTTTTCAAAAAGAAGGAGTTCTTGTTTTCAATTATGGCATATTATCAAAGTATCTACTTTTCACCCCCAAACCTAAACTAAACATTGTCCTCAATGTTTCAAAATATGAAAAAAATTATAATACAACATATGAAGAGGATCATGTTGAGTAGAGAAAAAGGAAAGAGAATACCCGATTTCGGCGAAAGCAATATTAGAACTCCGTTATTCAAGGCAAGAATCCAACATATGTCAGCCGAGATCATATTGGATTAGCAAAATATATACAAAAGGAACAAAAGGATTTTTAAAATTTTTATCTACTGGATTATATACAAAAAATTCACCATACACTAACAATCTAAAGAGTTGAGGATCAACCCAAAAGACAAAGTATAGAGGTTTCAACAGCTTCACACAATAATAATATGATAGGCATGAAAGTGAAGCTGTGAAACAAAATGAGCTACCCACAAACCTGGATTTTTCAACAGATCAAATTTTGGATACAAAATCTCGCAGTTTTGGGGGTTCATCATGCACAAGGTCTAACTCAAAGTGAACTTTGGTAGGGACGGGCAAACATGCATATCCTAACTGTGGCTCCTCGAAGATATTATACTTAGATGCAAAATAGTCCAAAAGGAATTGGGAAGCACACAGTTCCAAACCTAGGTTGGGCATTCTCAGAAAAATTGGTTTGACAATATCGGTACAAACCAAATCTAGGTTGGGTGGAAGGCCATCAGATTGTGACTTATGTAGGACGATAGGCACATCATTATTAATCACATCAACATCTCCTAAGTCTTCTACAAGTGTCACAACATGCTCACCATGCTCACACAAATCAGAATCATCAACATCATCAGAAGAATTATTCTCATGCATCGGCAAATCAGTGGAAACATCACAACGTGACCCAGGTAGAGAATCAGACACAACAATTATATTTTCATGCATATTAGTGTCAACAGAAGATTCTATATTACCTAAGTCATCTTCATAGGACAGATGCACATGCTCAAAATCAGTATCAACATCACATGTATATGGAATACTAGAAGAAACATCATTCATGAAGGTCGAGGCAGAGAATCCTAATGTATTTGAACCCAAAGGTTCCATAACATTTTCAGTATAGACATGTTCTTCTAACATAACATCATAATCATCATCATCATCATGATAGGGATTTTGCAATCTAGGATAATTTTCAATCCTAAGGTCGGAGCTATCAAAAGAATAAGACTCTAACTCATGGGGGTGACTCATAACATGTGGCGTTGTCCCTGTTTCCCTAACAGATTCCCATTGATGGGTTTTCTCTGCAATTTCAGCTAAAAATTTCCATGCATCATCCACAGATTTATCAATAAATTTACCATTACACATAGACTCAACCATGGTTCGAGATTTAAAGTCTAGTCCCTCATAGAGGATGACGACAAGTCTCCACTTCTCAAATCCATGGTGCGTACATTCGCTCAACAAATCATTAAAACGTTCAAAATAGTGAAAAACAGTTTCCTCATCCAATTGGACAAAACAATTGATACTTTGACGAATAGCGATGGTCCTATGATGTGGAAAGAATTTTTTGAAAAATAGATCTGTGAGTTGGTCCCAAGTGTTGATTGATTGTGGTCTCAAACCGTAAAACCATGTTTTGGCCCTTTCCTTTAGAGAAAATGTAAACAAACGCAATTTCAGAGAGTCTTCGGACATATGATCAGGTTGCATAGTCCGACAAATTTGTTCAAACTCTCTTACATGAGTATAAGGATTCTCAGAATCGAACCCTCGAAATATAGGAAGTATTTGTATCATGCTTGCATTTATTTTAAAAGGGTTATTGGTTTGAGGTAAGACAATACATGATAATGGAATTTTTATTGTGGGATACATGTATTCATGGAGAGCACGAGGTTGGCCCATATTGAAAAGACACAAAGCCCACTATTTGGTTTTTTATGGGAAAATTTTGGCTTTAAAGAGGTAGAAAAATTTGGTTTTTAATTGGGAGAAAAAATTTTGGTTTTAGTATTGGGAGCAAGCCCACATTGGTGGGAGAAATTGCTTTGCCAAGGGAAGGTGAACTAAGCCCACAATGTGTATGCAAACTGAAGCCCAATGTAGCTTTTGAAATAGCCCAACTGTTGCTTGTTTGGTCTGAGGCCCAGTTGGGCTTTCAAAAGTTCAGTTTTTCTAATTTAAAACTACAGGCCCAAATCAATCTAACACAACAAGCCCACAAGAAATTAAACAAACAAGCCCACAAGTAATTAAGATTACAAGCCCAAAGAAAATATAAGCCCAAAAAAGGGTTTAATATTACAAGCCCACAAGAAAAATGGAAGCCCACAGTTTGGGTTCTCTTAATGGGTTTAGGCTTACTTGCTTAAGCACAGCCCAGCTGCTCAGTTTGGTTGCAAAAGCCCAGTTGGGCTTTGGTTCACCTTCTGCAGCTTACAGCCCAGTTGGGCTTTAATGGCTCAGTTTAGCACCAGGCAGCAGGGGTTGCAGCAGACTTGGCCTGGCACCAGCAGGAGCACCACAGCAGCACAAGTTCTAGCAACAATAGTGCAGCACCAGCTCCACAGCAGCAGAACCACAAGTTCAGAGGAACCACAAGGCACAGAGCAGGACTTCAGTTGTACCTGCAGCTCAAAGAAGAAAGTGAGGCACAGCAACAAAATAGTAAGAACAGCAAGATGTAATGAATGCAAGTGAGTATGCAAAGACAAGAGATGAATATGCAAGTTATGATGCAATAATGCAAAAAATGTTACACTGAAACAGGGAAGATGCAAATGCAATGGTTATGCAAGTTACACTAAGATGCCGGAATGCAATGCAGATGCAAGATGTTGATGCAGACAATGATGCAATGATGCAAATAGACTAGAATGAAATGCAAGATGGCTAAGAAATCTTCAAAACAGCACAGCCAAGTCCCCGGCAACGGCGCCAAAAACTTGGTGGCTCTCTAAAAGAGTCACAAACTAATACCGCAAGTGCACGGTGTCGAGGTGTAGAACAATGCAAATACGGGTCGATCCACAGGGACAAGGTGTGTGTAGTTGAAGCTTAGAGTTTCACTAAAACTGAGTTGTAACAAAGAGTCTTGGTTGTGTTAAAACACACTTGAGATGATGGCAGTGACTGAACTGAAAAACAGTAGAATGTAAAGCAAGTAAACAGGAACATGCTAGGGCTTTTGAATCCACCTATAACTCACACTGACTATTCATCACTGACAGTAACTTTGTTTTTCTATAACCACCAGCAAGAGGGATGTCAATCCTCTATATATCAAGGGTCATTTTGATATGAAATCTCCTATCACAACTAAGGTATCTTCCCTAAGTATTAACTGTCTGTTTAAAGCACAATTAATCAAAAGATTGATAAACCCTCAAAGCTAACAGTTCATGGAAATAACAAAACTAAACTATTCTACTGATGCTCTGGTTAATCCAGGCATGACTTCTAACACACACCCATCATCCCTATTTATACACAAATCCAAAATTAGGGTTAACACCCTCTTCCCCAAAACAGTGAAATTAGGGTTTTAAAATTACTCCTTACCAACTCTCTGAAAACGAATGATAACTCTCACCCATGCTTCCAATTCTTCTCCTGATGCTCCCCACGCTTCAATTGCTTCTCAATTTCGACCTAATTTCCCAATTTTACACGCTAGGGTTTCTGATAGAAAACGTGCAGAAATTGAGAAAATAGGTGGCTAAGGAGAAGGGAAAATGATGGGATTAGGTTCCTTTGATGGACGTGGTGGTTATGATGATGGTTGAGGTGGTGACAGAGAGTTGGTGGCGGAGCAGGTGGTGGAAATGGTGGTGGTATGGCGTCTGTAGAGGAAGAGAAAGGGAAAGAAGGAGATGGCTCGATGGAAAATGGATTGGGTTTGTTTGGTTTTGGGTTATAAACCTAGATGCTAGGGTGTTGAGTGGGTTTAGAGATTGTTGATGAATAGCGAGGATGAGACGTTGGATGCGAAGATGATGGATCGATCTAACGGAGAGATGGAAGGAAGCGGGAAGCGACCGTTGGATGCCCGATACAACGAAACTGACGGCTCAAGATGGAGTTAGGTGTTGTAGTGTTTGACAGGAGCTTCAGACTTCGATGATCGACGATGAAGCGACCGTAGGATGCTGAGATGATCCAATCCGACGGCTGAATATGAAGGCGGGTATGGATATTGGAAATGGGTTTGGGTGAGGGTTTTGGTCCTTGGGTATGCCAAGCCCATATCTTCTTTAAGAACAATTCTTCCTCTTCAAGCCCAGTTCTAGCCTTTTGGTCTTGCGCACAACATTCTTCGCGGCTTCCTTGTGTGATTCCTCTTGGCTTCCACCACTTTTCTGCTCTTTTTGCTCCGCTATTCATCCAAACTTTATTTATTACCTAAAAATGCAAAATTAGTTAATAAAAATATTTATTCTTGAAAACAAAGAAAATACAGAATATGGGATAAAATGTAGAATTAATGCACAAAAGATGAGTTAAATGCCAACAAAAAGATATAGAAATATGCACTTTTTAGGACTCATCAAGGTACTACTGGAGCTTCTTGATCTCACAAAAGTCTTAAAACGATGCCTACGTAAGTGATTTCACCTAATTAGGATACTCTCCTCTCCGATGAGTAATACGAGAATACTTTTATTGTTTGCAGAATTCACCGTTTCCAGGAATTTATAATCCAAAGGGATTACAAATTCTGGGATTCATGTAAATTCTTTGTGTTTGGTAACTCAATTATAATTCCTAGGATTTATAGAGTTTTCTTGTATTAAAGTCTTTGTGTCGTTTGGCATTACCCTCAAATCTTAAAATTGCATATATATGGGAATTAGAGTTAAAAAAAAAAGTAGGTCCATAAATCCCTTGATAAGTTTCCCAGCAAATCTTAGGGGGGAGGGGTTGGACTCCATATGGAGGATTTGCTGGAAAACTGAATCCCGTAGGAAACGTGATTCCAAGGATTCCGGAAACCAAACATACATAGGGAAACATAATTCTACCAAATCCCCTGGACCCATAAATTCCACCTTTAAAATTCTACATCCAAACCCACCATTAGTGGGCTTCCCACACCAACAGTTAAGCAACGTCTCCAAGGAATGACTTTGTAAGAATACAAGCTCTAATATTTATTGTGTAATAACCAAGGCTTGTTTGAAAAACAAGAAACTACCAAATCGGAAAATTCTTAAGATATGCAATGAATGAATATTTCTTATTAATCCAACATATGTACCGAAATATCTGTTAGATGACAACCAATATTAGCTAGTATACAACATATGTATACTTCACTAAAATAATTACAAGAGATATGCTTATCCTCTAGTATATGAAAAGCTTATAATTCTAAATATCTAAAAAATTATTTAGGATATTGCAGTTATGGGATATCGTCTTCAGTATTAAAGAAAATACTTGAACCTTAAGTAATAAGAGTTTAGCACATGTTCAACTATATTATGTAGGCATCCTGTGAACTTTCCTTTTTAATCAAATACATTTTCGGTATATATGAAGCCCCTAAAGTAATAAACAAAGTGAAAAACGTAAACTTGGTTAACTAAGGATCAGTTCTACTAGAGACCTCTAGGATCTGTCCTAATAGATATCCTTGGGACCTGTCCTAATAGAGATCATTAGTAAAGGATCAGTCCTACTTAGGGATCCTTAATATAGGTCCTAGTAAAGATCATTGTTTAATGTATTGGTTTTAGAATGGATCCTTTGACTCATTTTCAACTACGAAACAAGTTTCACAAGTCTACTTGCTTAAACTATGAGAACATAGTGTTCTAGGTATGAAATCAACCCGAAAGTTCCACACACTAGATAATAACGAATTACTAAATAGTGTTATGTCTAATCTACGAAGTCCAATAGATAATTAAACTTTGTAACTCCATATACTAAGGTTTTAATAAACAAATAATGTTACTTTAATTGACACCTTGATCATACTAAAATGATCAAGTCATTAATACTAGAGACATTTAAATGAACTTCGTATGTTATGTTCTCAATATAAACGACTTGAAGAATCGTAGATTAAAATGAAAAAAGTCAAGCTTGTGTTACTAACCTCGAATAGGAAGATAATGTGTTCATCGATGCAGTTACGTGTTTAGGTTCTTCGAAGTAACACTAAAGAGTCTCAACATTCTATTTCCTAGTATGACCTAACGAAGTTGACTCTAGTAATCAAATCAAGCAGCTTCGAGTTTTGGAACTAAAATATGACAACCAAAATTGACATACCAACGCTTGGTGGGTTCAACCGAGCAATGCTCTAACAAAATCTATAAACAAAGCATTGTTCTAGTTACTACATTTGGTGTAGGTGTAAGTATGTAATTAGGTAGATTTCCACGGAAATAAATAACACATGTATGTGGTATAGTTAATCACTTAATCTAGTCTTTGTGTTCATTAATTTCAAATTTCTCGTGTCCATCTAGCTTTGCATATTTTATTTTGATTAGAATAAAGTTATGCTTGATTGATGTTCAGTTTTTGAGATTGATTAAGCAGTGCATAAGCACAAGCTAACATGGGAGTGCACCATACTGTATCCTATCTAACCCCCTTTGTTTGTTATGGGTTTCCAAGTTTCGCACCCAAGTTTTCTCTATAATTTCTTAAATTTCTCCGCTCTAACATTTACCTATATAGTATTTTTGCCATTATGTGTCTGGATAAGAAAGGTACAAATTTTTTTAGAAGGTAGAATTAAGCGTATCATAAATGGTTTCATTATCCCCCATACTTTGAAAGAGTTCGCACTTTCAGATTAATTATCGGTGCATTACTTTATGGCACATGTGATAAACTTTGAGAATGTTCTCTCCCTATATTTTGGCAGAGTAATTACTTGAACCAACGGTAGAATTCAATAATGAAACCTTAAATGCAAAGTGATGATTTGTGTTTTTTCATACACACACGGGGGTTAAGGGTAATGGTATTATAGGTTCTGATGTATGTTTTTCCATACATGCGTAAAGGTTTTGATCTTCCACCACTACCACCATATCGCCTCTTATATGTTGATAAATCAGTTTAGTATACCTGATGTATGATTCAATTTGTATATGCTAATAAGTCTAAAGTCATTAGTAATTATTAAGCACAACTTCATGCTAATTGCCTTGCAGAATAGCTTACCAACAAAAAATCTAAATCCTACAATATATATCATGAACGAAATAGAAGAAGAATTAAATCCAAGAAATATATGATGAACAAACACAATCTAGGAATAGGTAAATAATTAAGTGCACAATAAATCAATTTAATCATTTGTACTTCATAAATGAAGAAGTTTTCTTCATCCCCAGAATCCCAACATCTTACTTAGAGAGAAATGAAAACAGAACATGAATATATTTAACATCCCTAAGATTGAAACCAAAAGAAGTAGAACATCTATCAAACTATGTGTTGGTGCACAACACACACCCCTATAACATATAATTGTGTTCAATCTGCAGAATATTTGAAACACGAGGTAAGTCATTTTCAGATTCTTGTCCTATTTAAAACAAGCTTCATATGATTAGGTTAAGTAATGATTACGGCTACTAGTATGAAATTCAGATTCTGAAACAGACTGGTTTTCTCTAGGTTTTGGTATCTGACCCATTTTAGATATAAGTTACTACTAGTTTCATTAGTATATTCACCAATAGTGATTCAATCAGGGATAAACTTTCTTTGTATTAGGAAATCAATATGTATTAGTGAAGTATGGGTGTAAAATGATTCAAGGCAACGAGGAAAACATTATTATACTTTAGTTCATAAAATCATCACTGCAAATTAACTTGGTGTCAATGAAAATATTTCAAGGATAGGGAGATCGGTTTCCAGGTTTTTTTTATTAGTTTTTAGAGAGATGATTAATATGAAAACATATCTTTTGTATATGAATTAAATTATAAAACTCGTTTTTTTCCATAAAATTCTATTGTAGTTTAGTCGATGATTTTAAACTTGCACCATCAGAAATAACATAAGTACACAACTAACTTCCTAAACAAACAAGCTTTTTGATTTCAAGTCAACATGTAAATTTTGAATTCAAGTCAACATGTCAAACATAACAACCGTTTTAGCTAACTAGTCAATATTATATGGACTTCTTCGAAAAAAATTACACGTCCCAGTACCCCCACTAATGTCTGCGAAGTCCAGCCTGAACCTCAAACTGCTGGTGATGAGATTCTAGCACCTCATAGTAACTATAAATAATCTCTTTGAGATTCTCAGAATACAAAAATTGGGAAGAGTGTTTATTCTCGGACGGCTTTTCCACTGCGGAAACAAGTGTCGAGTTCAAAAACACATTTTCCTTGTCATTAGCAACACCTACATTAAGGTTAAATTCATTACAAAACCTCTTGGATTTTTATAGAAGTTTTGTCATTCTTATCAAAACCCCTTCTTTAGGTTGACTGTTCTTAGTATCAGAGATATAACTAATTAATTAAACTGGATGTATTGAATTTGATATTATGGTGCCTGGTTTTCACGAGATCCTTCTGTAAAATTGATAATGATAATCCTCAGAAAATAGAGGTATTTGTGACGATCAAGAAATGGTTATTCTCTTTTGAAGCTTGAGAATGAAAAACCTGGATAAGATTTCTTTCCTTTATGATGTGTAAATATAAAGAGAAACGAACGGAGATAAGAGGTTCACTACCTCAGCTGTTGGATAGGATCATAAAGGCTAAACTCGGGAAGAAAATTGTATATCTGATAGTAATGAACGAAGATGAGACACTGAATCTATCCCAGCCGTTAGATAGGAGCAGAAAAATCAAAATCCAGACTAATTCTCCTCAGGAAGTGTAGTTGCAGGAAATCCTACACTACACCCCTCACAAGATTTCATTAACATTCAACTCATTTTAGATTAACAATCTTAATTTTATTGATGAATCTTTGAACAATCTTACAAGAAAAGATAAATGAATCAAGAATAACCACTGCTCTAGATTTTCTCTCTCCTATTTACTTGCTTCTCAATCATAAAAGATCTCTCTCTTTCCCTTTACAACTGAGCGGCTATTTATAGGGAATTACATAGTGGATGACAGCTAATATGTCCTTTATTTTCGGATATGGCTTGCGACATTCTCGCAACCTTACAAATGTTAATCTCGCAAACTCTCTAATTTTCGCAGGACCGTCACATTTTTCTCATGATTTAGTTGACGTCGTTTATTATGTCGTTTCTGAAGTTGTTCTGCGACACTGTCGTGTTGCGTTGTTAATAATTTTGCTGAGGCATTATTGCTGCGAGATTCTGATCCTACATCTTGCCTCTTCTCATATCTTCTCTGCGAAGTAGAGAATGATGTGAGAAATGCCGCAGCTTTCCATCTCTTAGTATTCTGCATTTATCACACGTATCCTTTCTTCCATCTATTTCTTGACACGTCTTCTGTAACCGCTGCTTTTCAACCGCTCACGTCTTTTAGCATTAATGGTGTTTATTTCTTCGAGTAAAAAATCTTCTTTATATATTCTTCTTACTCTTCTTTCCATTTTCTTTTTACTTTCTCTTCTCTTTTTACTCTCTCATCTCTGCAACTCTATTGTTCTTCCGTAAGTTATGCTACTGTAATTCTTCCCTCTTCAATATTCTTACTTTTCATCCATTCTCATACTCTATATTCAGATATTCCTCCAAGTGGCCACAAACATGAGAAAAACTTAAAAGACGTCCAAAAAGATCTTGCTGAGAAAGGTTTCACACTTTCTACCATTCCTGGTGAAAGTGCCAAGTCAATTATTTCTATCAAACTTTTCTCTGATCAACATTGTGATGATCAATCAATCATAATTTCGCTAGGTCAAATTCTCGCAGGTCTACCCATTCCTCTTTATGACCTAGATATTCCTCTGTTCTATGAAATTCTCGCTCACTCGGGATTTTCGCGAGCTATCTTCCAATTGAGTGGGGATCGCATCCGTCTAATGTTGGAGTTCGCTAACCGTGGTGCTGGTAAAGGATCTCTTTACTCCAAAGAACTTAGGGATCCTAAATTCGCAGACTTGGAGATGATTGCTGAAAAATACACAGTAGCAAGTTTCTTTGAAAATTATGAATTGATCTCCATGAAGAAAGAGAATACTCGCTGGGGTATTCGCTTGAAAAGGAAAGATAATATTGATGAAGCTAAAATACTCATGCAAGACATTGATTGGCACTCTGGTAAGAACACAACTCCTCGCCAATCCAAAGATGATAAATGGTGTGTTTTTCCCTTGATGATGAAAGGACCTTACATTGCTGGGTCAAATGTTCTTCCTGAGAATCTCGCTTCTTATCAACCTTGGGTATTCTCTTGGCCCGAGAAGGAGAAATAGGTATGTTTCTTCCAGTTTCACCCACTTTACATTTCTTTATTTTTCTTTATTCTTTTAACCGCTGATTCTTGCGACATTCTACAGATCCAGAAGTTGAAAGATAGGTACCATAGGACTGGGAAAGCTAGTACCTTGTTAGCTCTTCGCTCATACACAGATGAGGTAAGAAATATTCTCTTATGATTTTAAACAATATATTGTTGCCTCTATTTCTTATTTCTATCTGTGTGTGAAGATTATTGTTGAAATAGAAGAGCCTGCCAATGTTGCGAAGACTGGTGATAAAGGCAAAGGTGCTCTTCGCAGGGAAAAACCAACTGCTCCTCCTTCAAAGAAGAAAAATCCGTTCTTCCTCTCCTTCAAATATTCCTTCTCATGAAAACTCCGAGAGTGATGAGGATGATGAGGATAATGATGACCTTGCTGCAAATGAAGATTCTCCATCTGAATCTTCTATGGCTAAGCTCTCTGGCCTTTTTCTGATTCTTGCAAGGAATGGGAGATAGTCAATTCGCTAACCTGCAAAGCTCTCGCTACAATTTGCGATGTTCCTTTATGGATGGTGATAATTCTCTTCGCGAGTTTCTAGATCAGTGACTCCCAACTTCCTGCATTCTCTTAATAGTCTGGTATGCTTTCGCCTTTTTACTTCTTCATTATGTAACTCAAAATCTCTTTCTATTTTAATACTTTTTATATTTTCTCGCAGGCTGGAAAAGCTTCTTTCGCTGTTGCCTCAGATCTGGAGAGGAGACGCGAAATTCTTGAAAAGAAGAATCTTCAATTTCGTGCAAAGAATGAGGAACTGGAATTGAAGTCAAAGTCTTCGCGAGAAGAAAACAACAACTAGAAATTGATTCTTCTTCGTACAAAAAAAATCTCTAGTCTTCAGCAAGCTAATAATCAACTCTAGTATGTTTTTCTCCTTTCCCTTCATTCATTCATCCTGTTGTTTTATCTTATTTGATTGATCCTTTTTGCAGACATTTATGGTCTTTCTGATGAAGCTACCATTCTTCGTTCATTTCCTAATGCCTTGGATAATGATACCCTTCTTGAGCGTCTTAATAAATCTTTAAATAGTTTCTCAAATGATAAATTTCATCTCTTTCTCTGAATGAACTGAGATCCAAATTTCGCCTCTTAGATTGACCATAGATCTAGTTTAGGCTTAGCCAACCGATTTAAGCGTTCTTTCTTAATTCTAAAGAGAAAATCAATGAGCTAAGAACCAAAATTAGCGGTCTCATAGATGATAAGGATCGCATCTCTGATCAAGGTGCGGCTTTGGCGAAATTCCAAGAGACCCTTCTTGAAGTTCAACTTGAACGAGATGAAGCTAACCGCAAGAATACAGAGCTCTGCGAAAGAGAAAACCAAATTCGTTCTCGTTCCTTATAATAATGAGGATGAATTCGCTTGGGCTGCGAAAATCTTAGACGATGCCAGAAAAGATTTAGGTGTAAATGTTAGTCTCCAAGTTGAGCATACAGCCTTGATTAGAGATATGATTTCTGACAGAGAAGGTTATTAACTGTTCTTCTTCACTAATCTTTTGTTTCTTATGAATTTTCATCAAGTTATTAATTGTTTTTGCTCACAGATTCTGAAAGTAGATATCGCGAAAGATTGAGGAACTTGAAGCTGAAAAAGAGGAACTCGCAAAGAATCTTTCTTCTCGCAACGATAAGTATTCTAGATTAAAGAATCAAATCAAGATCACTGTTGCGAACTTTAAGAAGATGCTATGCATTTTCGCAATCAAACTATTCAAATGGTTTGTGATGACCATAGTATTCCTCATTCTGATTATCCTTGTCTCTTGGAGGAGATCCCAAAGAACATTCCTAGTCTGACATTTCTGATAGCGAAGCTGATGATGAAGAATCTGATGGTGATGAAGGTTCTGATGGAGATAAAGTTCTGATGCAGACGAAGAAGGGAACAAGTCTGATGAAGATGATGAAGGATCAACTAAGAAGTAGTCTTTGTTTCTTTCTTTAATCTTCTGTAATACTTGTACATTTATTCCTTTTCTGTATATTTGCGAATTCTTTTGGTTCTCCATATTCCTTAATATATGAGTTTCTTTCATTTTGACCTGCATTCATTAAAACAATTCTTCCTTGCAATAGGTTAATCAATATAATCATTAATTTTTAATTTTTGCGTAAATCTATCATGTGGAGACAAATAACATTTTCTAATTTCATTCATTCCCATACTTGCCTCTGTTATTTGTATCCAAATGAGAGATTTTGCAGATTTTTCTTATTTTGTGCCTCAACTTCGCAGTTGTTTATGTATAATTTCGCAATCATATGCGAAGTGAATTTTGATTCTTTTCAAAATCTCATCCTGTGTGGTCTTATTTTGCCTTCCTAGTTAAAGGTCTTATTATGCCACCTCTTGTCATTGCGACAAAATCGCAGGACGTCTTGCACTTTCATGCAAAAACCCATTGATCTTGCCTTAACTTTTTCTTTTGTATTATGGCCTCTTCAGGAATGTTGCGACAATATGACAGGCCTAAATATTCTTGCGAAAATAAAGCCCCATACATTGCCGTCTTGCGACGAAATCGCAGGACGTCTTCGCACTTTCATGCGAAAACCCATTGATCTCGTCTTATCTTTTTCTTTGTATTATTGCCTCTTCAGGATTGTTGCACAAATATGACAAGCCTTAATACCCTTGCGAGTAAAAAGCCTCATGACATTTGCGTCTTAAGACACTTATCAGCTCCCTAATGGAGGGTGCCGCCCTTATCTCCCCCTGGTTGCCCCTTCAAGGAGGCGTACTTCTACCATACAAGGTTAGCTCCTCCCATCCAGTCTTAACAACAACCAGTTGTTTTCGCAGCCTCTTATCCCTTTTACCTATAGGGTTTATGGTTACGAGACTGCACCCTAAGTGGGGTTTTCTTCGGGCCGAGTGCAGTATAAGCCAAGACTTGTCAAGAATGGCAAGGTACGCTCCAGACGCCCCTGGCACTCTTGACTCAACCGTGTACCTCGGCGCCTTGATCAGATTCTGCACTCCTTGGGAGAGTCCTTATTACCTTAGTCGCCCAACCTAAGTCATATGCTTAAGCTGAGAATCCAAGGTGCTCTCCCGGATGGGCTTTATTGACCCCAAATCTCCATGACTCAGGTTCCGGTGGCGGTGTAGCCTTTCCCTGAGCCATGCAACAGGTACCCCCTTATATGACGTACTTTAGGTCTTACATTTGCCTCTTGCGAAATTGTATTCGCGAACTAGGGTGTACGCCATAAAGGTTCGCCCCTTTCTCTTTTGTCATTGTTCTCTGATTGTCTTTGTAGAATTCATTATCTCTGCGAGATTCTCGCACATCATCATATGTATTTGCATTTCGCAATCTCAATTTTGTCATTCAATAAAATGTATTTTTGAGAATTTTTTATTGCGAGAGTGTCGCAACAAATCAATCATTCATACATTACCTTTGCCATCCTCTGCTTCTTTGTTATTTTTTGCTATGCTCCTTGGTAGTGGTATGTTCACCATTTTTTATTCTGAGCTAGCATTAGTTTCGCAACATCTCTTCTTCTTTTTTCGATTGCATCCACCATCAACCTCTCACTTCTTTGTGTCTCTTTGATTTTGTGTCGCCAATTTTCCTTCTTGTTTGCTCTTCCTTCGCAGGATTCTACCTCAGTTTCGTAACACCTCTTTCCTTCAACCCAATCTCCTTTATGATTCCTACACCGCTGGGGTGAGGGAATTTGATGCACTGGTGGAAAGTTGAAGCTACACCTAGAATCCCATGTAGCCAAGGTCGACCAATTAATGCATTGTAGGGTGATTCTACATCAACGACACAGAATAGGATTTCAGAAGATATTCCCTTCAATGGAATTCGCATAGTAACCTCCCCTTTAGGCTTGTTGGCAGTACCATTAAAACCATATATCTTATATGTTGATGGTATAAGATCATCATCTCTTCCTCCCATAGTTTTATAAGTATGATAAAATAAGATGTTCACAGAGCTTCCAGTATCGATTAGAATCCTATTAATTGCCCATGAATCTTCAGCTTCATCATCCTCATCTTCTTTCGGTTTTGGATTAATTTCTAATTTTACTACCAATGGATTATCATGTACCTCTTCACCTTCGGGGATTTCTTCTGCGGTAAAAGAAATAATTGTTTCTGCCATTCCTCTAGTGGCGAGATTTTCGCAATATTCATAATTTCTCTTCCATCATTATCTCTTGCGAACACTCTACTCAAAACATTGTCATGAAAATCTTCAATTGTCTTGTATGAATGTACGATAGAGTGACAGAATAGATTCTTTGCTTTTGCACCAACTTCTATGAAGAATGTTTCCTTCTTTTTCATCGTGTTTACTTTGTGATGCTCTGGTGGTGGTGGCAATGGTTGAGATTGTGGGTGCCCTACCAAAAAGTGGTTTAGTTTTCCTTGATCTATCATTCTCAGAATAATTCTTTTTACATTTCTGCAATCATTTGTAGTATGTCCATGAAAATGATGATAAGAACAAAACTCATGACTTCTGTGGTTTGGAGGTGGTTCCGTTCCCATGTTCCATGGTGTTGGTATATTCTCCATCAAAATTATAGCTTCCCATATTTTCTCCACACTTGCATTTAGAGGTGGCATCTTGATTTCTTCCCATACCTTGTGACCTCCTTGTCCTCTATTATAGTTTTGTCTTTGACCTCCATAAGTTTCTTGCGGCTGATCGAGTCTTTGAATTTGTTATTTCCACCACGATTGTAGAAATTTCTTTCTCTTTCATACTCCTCTTGATCTCGGCTTCCCATAGCCACCAGTTTCTGTTGATTGTTACCCGTCACCTTTCTTGTTGTACTTGCGAAGTGCTCGCCACTGTGTTTATTAGTTTGGGTAATAAGCTTGCATTCGCTGTTTGTGAACTGGTGTTCGCAACGGTATGATTCCATTTCATTTTGCCTTTCCTCTAGAGCAATATATTCTTCTGAAGTTCTCGCAATTCAGTCATTGTGATCGTATTCTTGACTCTGAAAATTTGGATATACAATAGGTTGGTTGCAAACATAGCATTGATAAATGATAAGATAAGATATCTCTCATCACACGGCCAGCCATTTCGCTACACATAGTCCTCCATCTTTTAGTTAGGTGCTTCAAACTTTCGCCAATCCTTTGTTTTAATCCAAACACGTCTTCAATACCAGGTCGCGAAGAATTATTACTTATATATGCCCCCAGGAATGTAGTCTGCAAATGATTGAAGGATGTTATTGTATTCTTTGGTAGACCTTCGAACCATTTTAACGCCTCCCCTGTTAAGCTGGATGCAAATACTTGCATAATACGGCATCATGATTTTCCCATTGCAACATGCACCTCACGTAGGCTTTAATGTGTTGAATTGCACAAGTTGTTCCATCAAAAATGCTGGTTAATGCGGGAAAATTGCATTTCGGAGGTATTCCTCCTAGTTGTACTTCCCTTGTAAATGGAGTTTTCGCAGCTTCTTCTATAGCTTCATCTAATTGTCTTCTGCCTACTTCTCCTCTATTATTTAGCATTCCTCTCATTTCTTCTAATTCTTTTAAGATTTGTTTATTTACACCTGAATTTTGATCCATTGGTCTTTTTAATTTCGCCTCCCTTCTTCTGCGTTCATGTCTTTCTTCTCTCGCGAAATTTTGCATTTCTTCTTCATCATCTCATCTCGTCTTCTTCTGCGATTCTCTTCTCATCTCTATCTTGAATTCGCATATGATGATGTCTCTCACCCCTCCATGATTTTGTTCATTTCTTATAATTCCATTCGCTGTCTTTCAGCCATCCTCTGTACTCTATCATACTCTTCATTGATATTACCGTTATTCCGGTTTTGTGTACGCCTTCTTTCTCGATTGTCGTGATTGTTCTGGCGAATTGTCTCCTGAAGCTCTTGTTCTTCCATTTCCGCTCTCAATCTTTCACGTTCGCAAATTAAACGTGCTTGTTCAGCATAATGTCTTTCAATTTCTTCTTCAATCGTTTGTTGATTTCTTTGAGTTTCTCTTCATGTAAAATTCTCCTTCCTTCCTCTCGATTCCCTTTGCCATCTTGATTATTTCGTTCTTGACGTTGTCCATTCTCTTGATTTCTATCATTTTGCCTATCACCAAAAGTTTCATTTTGTGGAACGTAACGATCATCAGTCTATTCTTCATTAGGATTTGATATTTCTTCTCGAATATTATTTCCACCATTAATTGTGGGTGAGTTTCGCCTCATCTCTCTTCTAGTCGATCTTGAATATGATTTTATAGTACTTCTCTATCTTCTACTTTGTAGTCTCATATTTTCCATCCTCAATTCGTGATTTTGCTTTGTTAGATTTGCACGTTCTTCTGCTTCAGCTCTTCTTTCTTCATGTATTCTTCGTCTCAACGTTTCTAACGCTCCAATTTCCTCATCTCCATGAATTATTCTTTCATTTGCTTCTTGATTTCTCTCTATTTGTCTATGGTTTCTGGTTTGCTGTTCTTCTTCTACTTCTTCTGCTGAATTTGATTGCCAAGTGTGTATACTCACCCTATCATAATCTGTATTCCTTCTTTGTACTAGTGTTTGTTGAACTGGTGGTTGAATTTGATTTTCTCCATTATTTCTCATTCTAGTAGATTCTCCCATTTCACTTCTTTCCCTTCCAGCAATTCTCTTGCTTCTTCTAACAGCAGTTGGTTGTTCTGATGTATTTCTTCTTCTAGCCATTTCTTCAATGTTAACGAATTGCAAGAGATTATGTAAAATTCTTAACCAATTACTCAAAATTTTCACAAATCTCAATATTAATTTTCAATTTTTTCTAGAATAATCTTCAATCTCTCCCTGTTTCTAGCGCCATTATGTAGTTGCGGGAAATCCTACACTACACCCCTCACAAGATTTCATTAACATTCAACTCATTTTAGATTAACAATCTTAATTTTATTGATGAATCTTTGAACAATCTTACAAGAAAAGATAAAGGAATCAAGAATAACCACTGCTCTAGATTTTCTCTCTCCTATTTACTTGCTTCTCAATCAGAAGATATCTCTCTCTTTCCCTTTACAACTGAGCGGCTATTTATAGGGAATTACATAGTGGATGACAGCTAATATGTCATTTATTTTCGGATATGGCTTGCGACATTCTCGCAACCTTACAAATGTTAATCTCGCAAACTCTCTAATTTTCGCAGGACCGTCACATTTTTCTCATGATTTAGTTGACGTCGTTTATTATGTCGTTTCTGAAGTTGTTCTGCGACACTGTCGTGTTGCGTTGTTAATAATTTCGCTGAGGCATTATTGCTGCGAGATTCTGATCCTACAGGAAGAGATTTAGGAAACTGGGGAACCGATTTATTCACCTCGGTTGTTTTTTCTTCTTCTTGCTCTTCATTTTTATTTCCCTCAAGAACTCGTGATTTTCATAAAATTTTCTTCTCCTCATACCTCATAACCTCCATACACTTTTCTTCTTTGGTCTTGAAAATCAAAAGAACTCCTCAAAATTGGTATAACTTCTTCTTGTTTCATCTCTAACACTAATATGAAAAGCCAAATTTTAGAGGAGAGAACTAAATCTGAAGTGATAAGAACTGAAGAGATCTAGCATAAACTCGTTTTAAAAACACTCATACACACACAAGAAACTTTTCAGAATATGGTCATACTTACACTTCTAGACATTATTGTAATTATCACTAAAAAAGGATATATAAACTTTTCTACATAAACAACATTTCACTTTTGTCCTCCTATAAATATTTGTCTATCTCTAATATAAAATAATATTGGTTTCAAGACTGTTTTTATTAGTTTTTAGAAAGATGATTAACATTAAAATGATATTCTTTTTTTATGACTTAAAATTGGAAAATCCGAATTTAACAAAATTTATAGTAAAACATTCAAAATCATCAAGTAAAAAATCATATACAAATAAATTAAATCATAAAATAATTTATAAGTAAAATTATGAGAAATTACCCAAGATGTGGTAAAAAATTTAATGACGGTGGTAATTATTTTATTTTTCTTTTTATACAATTATATCTCTTCGGTGGATGAAGAAACAATAGATACAAGAAGAAAAGAAAGACACAACTCAAGAACAATTAGTTCTCTTTATATTTTACATCCAGAAATTAGAGAAGCAAATGAAAGCAGAGGAATTTTATTTATTTATTTTTAAAAAGATAAGTAAAAATATTAGTTTGTCTCTGATTGATTTTTATAAACACACAAAAAAAACACACACCCAAATATACTGTATACTAAGATGAAATTCAAACGTTCACAAGAGAACTCAGTCTGTGTCGGACAACACGAACCAATAGAAACATACGCACAATGTTTTGAAAGACGGCTAAACTAATAGTATAAATGAAGTGCAAGATAAATTATATTGTTCTTAGCCCCTTTTAAGTTGAGGTGGTAACCGATAAAACCTTCAAGTATAAAACTTACTTTCTCTTTGTTTTCTTTTCAAACAGTACGAAATCTCACAATTTTGTTACTTGTTAATTGAGGACTGGAATTACGGTCGAGACATAAGGTTGAAAAAAGTTGATGTGTACAAGGAAAGTCAAAGCCTGGTTTTAATTACTGCATATTGGTGTAACACTGGTGACTAATTAGTTAGATTTCTAGGGCGATGGGTAACATAGATATATGTATACTTAATAGCTTAATACAATCTTCTTGTTCTTTATTTTCCAAATTTCAAATGATCACCAAGCTTTGTATAATATAGTTTTTACATGATTGAAACATAGTTTTGCCTAATCATTTTTCAGTGTTTATGATTGATTAAGAAGTCCATAAGCATAAGCTAACATGAGCACCATACTGCATACTATCTAATCCCCGTAATTAATTATGGGTTTCCAAAGTTTCAGGCCGAAGTTTTCCTTTGTAAATTTTTTCAGTTTGACATTTTCCTTTACATATGTACTTTGTAATGGAATGCTTGATCCTAAATTTTGGACTCAAAATATACAACTCTAAATTTTTTGAAATCCCCTACTATATCATTATAGCATAATGCGCGTAATATTTCTCTAAAGCATCTTGAAGGATCTGATAACACCTTGCATCATTTGATTGTCGGATATCTACAAACACCACCGAAGACTACTATGTTTTGTCGATCCTTAAACATAGTATACCCATGCACAAACCTAGAAAGGTAAGAACAATTGGGTGTTCTTCCTCGAAAGGGTATTTGATTCTTTTAAGAGCACCCCTAGACTCTGAAACTTTATCAATTTTATACATGTTATGGGGTGTACAAATACGTTGGTGATAAAAACGAAGGTTGGGTTGTCTTTCTTAACCTCGGAAAGAGAGTAAATTCTAAGAAATTTTGGATCCATGAGAATTAAGTTTATATTTTTGTGAGTATAGGTAGATGTTAAATAAAATAAGTATAATGTTCATATAGTAATTTAAAGTTTGCACTATGGGTAAAAGCACATTCCCTTGTTGTTTTTTATTTAATATTAAAGCATTGATCGTTCAAACTCACTTGTGTTGGTATGTCAAGCTATTTTTTGATCTTAGTTGCACAAAACTATATCTTGATCTGTAATTTACTAAAGTTAGTCTCAGACTAGAATTATAGCGTGGTAGTTGAATATCAAAATTCACGGGATAATCCTTGAAGATTGAAGAACGACGAAGACATTTATAAGGACTTGATCAACAAAGATATGTGAGGACTAACTATCCTATGTACTCATTATTTGTACCATTATATTAGTTGAGACAATGTCGTATGACTTTGGTATAATTGATGAAGTGCAAAGAAGAAATCTTGAGTTAAAGCTTATACTTGATTAATCTCGAAACATAGTTTCAAGCAATGGATATTCAGAGGTTAATCACTTTTAAGGTTGAGAACACTTAATTGTTCAAGAAACTATAACTACGAATTATTGTAAACCTAAAAACATCAAGTTATTCACAAGCTGATTTAAGGGTTCACCAACCATGTAAAAACTTGATGTTCCCGAACTCCAATGCGCGCAAGATATCAAAACCTATTTATGGGTTCGCAAACAAAAAAATTTCAAGGTGTTATTGTACCCTATTCACTTTTGGGTATATGTTTCTGGAAACTATTAAAGTTTCTATTTTACATGAACCTACTTAAGGTTTCGTGAATTACACACTTTTAAATATGTTCCTGGACACTTTTAGACATCTTGTTTATTGCTTAACTCCAAAATTGTTGGACGGTTCACAAGCCTATTGGGCTATTATATGTGGGCTTACTATGGTGCATAGTTTTAGAAAGACAATTTCATATGCAGTTTCTTCTTTATAACTTAAGGAAAAATTCTCGCATGCTTATATGATTTCTATTATTTGGAATCGATCTGTATTGAGAAGTTTTAGTTTGCTTGGCATCAAATAAATAAACATGAAGATTAGTTCATGAATTTTGCTTTATTTGTAAAAAAAATAACAGTGTTCATCACTTTAAATAAAAGACTGTTCGCAATCTAAATTCTCAATCCTGACGCATTTTGTCCTAGTTACAACTAGAGTCTTTCTTTAAAGACATGCGATTCCTTGAGAAACATAATTAGGTTACGACTTTTGAATTCTTAACTAAGGGATTCGTGAAAGATGGCCCAACTACCTTTCACCAGATATTTTTTGATATCCAGAATCTTATCTTGATCGTCATAGTTGTTATACAGTCATTCAAGAATTATTGATTGAGGAATAAGATTGATATAAACTACAAAGTTTTCTTCATTTCAGACTTTTTAATTCCACATGATTTAAATATGGCTTTATATTAGGAATTTCTAAAACCTTTTGAAGAGAGCAAGTTATCAAAAGTGTTGAGGTTTGATTGATATCCTATTTACCCTTGAAGATTCGTCATATACGCAACATATTTTCATTAAATTGATTGAATATATTCCTGAAGTAAATCGAAAGGTTTTATTTAAAGGCATGTTAGTCAAAGCATTCACTTCGACGGAAGAAACTCCCAGGTTTGTGAAGGACGTCAATTACGGGAATTAAGTGTGAATGATCTTGCGAGATCCAAGAGATGTAAGGTGCAAGACCGAAGATGAATTGATCTGAGGTTCCATTCAGTCTCAACTACATTCCAATATAAAGGTTGATATAAGGCTAATGTTTGTATGGTTTAATACAATATAGTGTTCAAGTTGGATTAGTTCCCGTGATTTTTCTGCTGCATTGCAGTTTTCATCGTTAAAAAAAATTCTGGTGTCTTTTCCACACTATATTGTTTATATGTCTAAATCAAATATCCCAAGTAGTATGTTAATCAACCTAGATAGTCTTAGTTCAATTGTAGATAACCTACGGTACGTGTTCTTGCGAATTCGTATTTGAACAATAAATTACAAGCGTTGTTCTTGTTGGAGTTTGGTTCTTGTACAGTTTAGGTACATATTAAGTTAGCCATGATATACAATCTGACACTAGGATCTTGTTTTACATATCTATACAGATTCGTGAGTGAAAAAATTGGCGGTGTACTATGTATCCTCTCCTCTTCATTTAACTATTATTGTACAGTTTTATTACTTGTGAAATTGAGGATTAGGGTTTCGGTCGAGGTACAAGGTTGAAAAAAGGCTATGTGTACAAGCCTTGTTTCAAGTTATTGCATATGGTGTAGTGGTAGTAAGTAACTATAGATAGCTTTCCGAAGCAATAAGTAACATAGATATATAGTATAGTTAATCACTAAATCTATTCTTCCTATTCTTTAACTTAAATTTTCAGCTTTTCGGTGTTTGTCAAGCTTTACATAATTTAATTGGTATAAAGTTTTGCTTTTTATCAAGCTTTACTTAATTTAATTAGTATAAAGTTTTGCTTAATCGGTTTTCAACGCAGTCATCTTCGAAGAAACGCTTGACTCCCCTTCTCACATACATGCCTCTACGCTTAGGATACAACGTCAGTTAGCCATATTTTTCCGAGTTGTTAGCTGATAAGCACGTAAGTGCGATACTTTTTTACCCATAACTACATTAGCTAGGACTAATTTTTTTCTAATAAACTTGTTTTAAGTATTTTCAAGGAAATAAGCTCTTATAGAGAAATCGGCTCGAAAATTTATTAAAGGCACCCCGAAAGTATGTTTTAGACGTCCCATAAAAGTGTTATTTGCACCCCCCATGCAAAATTACTAAAGGCACCCCAAAATAGGTGTTAAAGGGATTCCAGCCGAGGATAAGAGGCACCCTTCATCTTTTTCGGTTCAAATTCCAGTTTTGGCGGGAAAAACGGTGGCATAATTAGGTTTGGATTTCGGAGGTGTTTGAGTGAGACATAATGTATGAAATTAATTGGGAAGACTTGTTTAAGCTTAATAGGCGCGGTATGATTGTTCATTTTGATTAGAATTAGATGAATCATCGGGATTGAATAAAATCGGGAGTTACGTGTTTTTCTCGAGAAAACTCGAGGGTTTCTGTGAAGGATTTCAGGGAGTTTTGGCTTGATTTAATCGCCCCAATAAGTTGCAATCACCCTGTTACGGTTGACCGGGGGTGGTAATGTGTTTTGATTCGAAAGATTTGGGTTAGACACGTGATTTCTCGTGAAACAGATGAGATAGTTATTCTCGGGATTTTTCCTGCTATTTTTGGAAGGTTGGCGTGTGGCTAGAGGGAGTAGGCTGCGATTTAGAAAGTGTTGGGAACATGATTGGAGTGAGTCAACTACAACAGAGGTGTGTAAATCAAAATCAGAGAAAACAAATTAAAGAATACATTATGTGACTGGCAGAGTTACTGAAGATTATTCCGAAGTTATTACGGTTATTTTCTTGGTCTTGAGAGTTTATAAAGGTGTTACGGGATTCATAGAGGGGATACAGAGAGTTAGGGAGTAATACAAAGGAGATTGATCGAGTTGCAGAGAATAGTTTTCTGCTGCTGCGTGAAGAAAAAGTGTTGCAAATAAGAACAACGTCTCAAATTTTTAACACTGCTACAATGCTTCCTTTGTAACAGTATGTTTGCTATGCATATTCAGCGTTGCAAACCCTGTTTCAATCAATTTTTCTCTTTTCATCATTTGTGAACACCTTTTGAGCAATGAATTCATATTTTGAGCATGTTTCCATTATGATGAGCTAATTCTCGCGTAACAAAGGCAGTGGAGGGAGCTATTTACGCATGAATAATTGGCAACTATTTTATTTTCTCTAATTTTTAATTTATAATTCACCCAATCACTCTTTTTGCAAAGTTTTAAATTGTTTGCATAATTTTTTTAATTACTTGTTATTCAATTTGATAGGTTATATTTTGTTTAATCAATTGATAATCTATGCTTAGGGAATACAACTAATATTTGAGAATATGCCTGGTTATTTGTGAATTAAGAAATAAAGGACTTAAAAAGATAATTAGGATTTTGGAATATTTACCATCATTCATTCATGTGTAACAGTGAGATCTAATGTTTTGGTTATTTTGAAATCCTGAAATCAACTTTAATTTACTTTTCTTTATTTTGAGTTTTGTTAAGTCTAGAAATCAAAAATCTTCACAAGTCTCAACAAACTTTTTTCAACAAAAATTAAAATTTTATCAATTATTGGCGCCGCCTACGCGGACCTGTATTTAGGTTTAGAATTTTAGATTTAATTTTTAGTTTTAATTTTTGTAGTTCTTATTATATTTTATTTGTTATGTTTTACGTTTTTTGGTATTTGTCTTTTCACTACATATTGTGGATTTTGGAACAAAAGGAAAAAAGAAATTGCCAAAGCTTTTGGTGATCACTTGCAAATTTAGAATCAAAAGACAAAGCGAAACGAAGAGAAACAAAAAAAAAGAGAGAGAGGGAGAGAATTTTTTATTATTATTTTTTTTTTGTAATCACTTAAAGATTTAAAGTTTTGCCATCTTATGGCTGTTGACTACTAACGCTCGTGTAACTAAAGTGCATCTGGTTTAGGGTCAGAGATTCATGATTTAATTAGAACCTTAAATAATCGAAAAAGATGTTCAAATTTTATAAGGGATCGACTGATCTTCTGGTGCTCATTTTGCAATTGGGGTTGGTGGATGGAATATCAATAATAAGATTTGACCTTTACTGACCATCATAAAACCAAAACCCTTTCGCTCTTTGAGTCTTAATTTTGATGGGGATATTGGCCTTCAATTATTCGTAGACAAACTTTGAGCGGCCACAACCGACCCAACTAATGTCACCATCCATAGACTAGGTTACATTCCAAACCGTAGCTAATGGACAGGCAAATTTATGAGCGACAACTTAACCCGGCATTAATCATTTCCAAGAGACAAAAATACCGTTAAAAAGGAGATTGGTATGATATTTTCGTTTTCTCCGTCGGATACATATCTAGGAGATTGTGTATTTTGATTAAAATGAAAACAAGATGATAATATCTTTTTTTTTAGAATTATAGTAATGTATTTTGCATCCGAAATATTTCTTAATTGCTGGACAAATATTGAAAAAGAAATTCGGGACACCGCACATTTTCGTGTGGACCAAGGAAGATTTTACAATGTGGGATGGGTAAAATTTTATGGCAATCCTCAATGCTGCTGAGACAATGCGTATGAAAAAGATAATGGACAAATTTTGGCCGTGATGCTAAAATTTAGACACCTCGAGGTAAACTTTAGTTCTCTATTCCAATTTTGGACCAAAATGCAAATTTAAGTGACGAGATAAATTTTGAACCTCCACAAAATATTGGGAGTTGATTAAAAGATGTCGGAGTTATTTAAAAATGATGTATTCTATTGTGAGAGGAGTTATCCACATCTCCTCTGTCCGTTTGATTTTATTAATCAAACAAAGACGATCTCTGATTAGCGTCTGGTGAACCTAACCGATCAGGGTTTGGGGATTCATTACTTGAATCGACAAGCATCAATGATTTAGGATAAGAGTACGATCAACCCCCATGTGTATGGATAAACCACGGATCTTCTTCACGTACCGTATAGCTTTAGAGTTTCAAGAAACAAAAATATCTGAAAAGGAATGTATGTTCTGTCAAAGTCGATCATCATATATGCCCAAAGCTATGCACCAATAATTGGCATACCAGAAAGTGAAACCCGCAAAAATCTTCCTTTCTACCGAATAAACGAACCAAGATTATCACATAATATTTATTTATATGAACCTTTAAATCAAAAAAAGAAATCTGTATGAATATGACTGACATAAATTCTTGATAGCCTTCTGGTGTACTCATAATGCAAGGAGGTTGGTGAATAGATAAATGAACTGTCATTTAATTATCAAATTTGACTTTTTTTCTGATGAAATGTTATCTCGAATTTTGAAGGGTCTATGGCCTCAGATTATTCCCTGGACTCTACTACTTTGCAAACCCTGTTTATTTAGGGCTTCTCTTAAATGTAACCCATATATCTATTAACCATAGCTCATTTAAAGTAAGTGCTTAAGCTAACCAAACACATCTTTGTAAGAACACGAAATTGGGAATAAAAAAATTAATTGGGGGATATAGATTACTTCTCCCAACCCATGGTGTGTGCTAAGGGGTGATTTTTGGTTATGAAAATACTAAAATACCCTTTGCTCAAAATAAAAATCAAAAAACAAAATCATATCCCCCATTTATCCCACTCCCTTTCAAATTAGAGTTTTCCCCACTCCCTTTCAAACTCTAAATTTTCCCCACTCCCTTTCAAATTCTCTTCCCTTTTGAATTTTCCCCATTTCCCCACTCCCTTGAAAACGATTTTTTTTTTATCATTCGGAAGCGATGAGGACCATGCCGGTAATGATGAATATCATGCCGGTATTGATGAAGACCATGCCGGAAGTGATGAAGACATGCTGGAAGTGATGAAGACCAATGCTGGAATCGATGAAGACCATGCCGGTAGTGATGAAGACCATGCCGGAATAGATGAAGAGCATGCCGGTAGTGATGAAGACCATGCATGTCGGAAATAAACAAAATTTACATCGCCGGAAGTGATGAATATCATGCCGGAATTGATGAACACCATGCCGAAAAATGGTGTCGGCATACTTGGTAACTAACATTCAATGTCAGAACTGAGTGCCGGCATGCTCGATAGAAATCTATCAATGCCGGTAGTCAAGTGAAAAAAATTTGAAGTTTCCTGGATACTTTTCATCATTTGCCGGCATAGAAATTTAAGCAACATACTATGCCGGCATAGATACCGGCATGCTCGAGAATTAACTGACTGTGCCGGAAGTGGACTGATTAAAACCGAAAAATTTAGGTTTTGAAGATCAAAACCAGAAAATTTTGTTCCCCGGATAGTGACATACATTTATGAAAGTTTCCAACAAATGCCGGCATGGTTTTTTCGGTTGAATACAATGCCGGCACCGAGCTATTTCAGCTGCAACAATGGTGGATTCAAAGAAAAAAAAATTAAATTTTCAACCTCTTAGCAGCAATTCTCTCTTCACAATCGTCCTCCACTCAAATTTTTTCCATCTTTCTACTCTCATCTCATTCACCCAAATACAAATACAAATACACACTAATCATTTAACAAATACTTAAGATTTTTACTAATTATTATTAACAACTAAAACCTGATTAGTGAGGGGTAGATTAGGATTTTAAAAAATACTTAGATAAGGGGTGACCCTGATTTGATATTTGGATCCAGTTTTTGTCTTTTTCCTCTATCCCCCAATTAGTTTTTTTATCCCTCAATTTTGCGTTCCTTTGTAATCATTCCACATAGCCCACAAAATTATATATTATCTATAGTCCAAAACGATAAGACAATCATTAAATCCTAAATCAACATCAAAAAAAAAAAAAAACTTTTGATTGAGTTTTTGTAAGTTATTAGATATAGTTAATGTTTTTGAAGAATAATCAATTCCCTAAATCAATCTTAATATAATCATGATTGAGGAGGAAAAGTAAATCATCATAGAGATTTTTGTTTTTTGTTTTATGGATTACGTTTAGGAAGTTCTAGGAGAATGATCATAGGAAAAAACAAAATCTTAGTTTATTCCATTTCGATTGATGTTGTTGTGGAGTTCTTTTAAGAGAACAATTAGAAGATACATCAATTTTAATGTAGTCATGATTAACAAAAAAATATTTTAGAAAAAATTAAGAGTTAGAATTTATTTTGTTTTGGGAAAAAGTAAGAATTAGGGTTTATATAATTGTTCAATTTGTGAGAATATTAGAAGAACAATGATAATCAATTTTAAGTATGATTAACAAAAAAAATTAGGATTTATCTTGATTTTGAGTAAAAACCATATTGAAATTGAATTGTTAGTAGAAAATCAAAAGTTATTTGGTTTTTCATTTTAACTTTTGACTTTTCACTTTAACTTTAATTCTTTGGGCTATGGTTAATAAATGTGTGAGTTATATTTAAGAGAAGCCGTATTTAGTAGACGAATTTATCATCAGGTTGATTAATGGCTAGCCCGTTCACTGCCTCAAATCCTGGCTGGACGTCACAAAACATACAACGAGCCAATTGAGCTGAGAATCCCCCTACCGCCGATGCCGACTCCTTTTGCTTCGCACTACAGTCGGTCATAGACTCCTAATTATGATAATCTACTAACTTTACCACAATATTAAAAGTTAAACTTCCACTAATCACCGTTATTTTGGAAAACAATATAGGACCCACAAACCTCAAATCATGCAACTAGCCAATCCAATGGATGAAATTCACCAGACATCCCACGTTAAAATTACACACACGATTCCATTACCTTATCTTACTTGCGTGAAAAAAAGACAAGTCAGGTTCATGTTATCCATAAAGACAAAATACACCCCTGACACAAAAGAAAACACTTATATGTCGGGAAACCGAGGTTACATTAATCTCGAACCGGCATATTTTCATAAAAGTAAATTTTATGAAACGTCCTGCTTTAGATAATTTAGCTCGAATCCTTTACTTATATCTTCAGATTAGCATGATCGGATAATACTAGCACGAATATATAATCAATACGATAATAGATAATCACACACGACACAAAGATTACGTGGTTCACCTTTGTAGGCTACATCCACGGTCAAAACCACCCCGAGAATCTTCATTATTGTCATAACAAGTTATTACATCGACACTCTTCATACAATCAACTAGTTATATAACCCAGTAGCACTAAACGTTAGAAACAACAAGACATATTACGAAGAGTTTATCTCTTCCTTGTTCTTGTTCTTCCATAAACCTCCACCGCCATGGTTGCTTCGACTTTAGACAAGAACATGAAGAACATCATAAATTCTAGCTTCTCCCATACGAACCCTAGATTTCTCTCATACCCGTTCTCACTACAAGTCACTCATCTCAGATTGATTTTTCCCCATCACCAACCATTGTAGGACACAACGGTTATGATCCAATCACTCTCATAAAGAGAGAGGATTCTACTAGAGAATGAATTTCTACTCACAATATAAGCCCTCTTATATAGTAGTTAAATCCTTGCTCTCTAAGTCTTAGAATTCCTAAAAATAGACTCACACCTTAATTAGGAAATCCTAAACTTGGAAAACACTCCTCCAAACCGTCATACAAGTTTCCTAATCCAAGTAAACCTTGTAGACAATCTATACCCGAAATAGGCTTTTGGCCACGGTTTTGACAGCATTAGATCACTGTTTTCTGCTGCAAAACTGTTACCTAAAGTCCAATTTCAGCCATATAATTTTGTATACGGAACAAAACCCCAACAGTCACCACCTTTTGTGATGTGAACAAAACCTTCGTCTTCACTCCAACAAAGTATGAATGTTTACCACCTTACACAAGGCCATCCTCACGGACATCATCACTAGCACGAATCAAAATTGTCTTGTACTTTGAGCTTGAACCACCACCTAAGCCAAATTCCTTCTTTGCACTTGCACCACCGGAATATCGCTATTTGTCGATCTTCTAGCCTCACCACAAACAACTTCTTCATATAATTTATACAAGCTTCTGCATGACTTGTATCAAACTACTTCGTCGCCATAACCACTCATCATTCCACCTTTTGTAGAATACTTATTCTTCGACACATGTCTAACACTTGACATTATTTGATATGAGCCACCAAAGAATTTCAGACGGACTTCACTGATGAGTGCTAAAAAGTGCATATTTATATATTTTTTTTTGGCATTTAACTCATCCTTTGTGCATTAATCCTACATTTTATCCCATATTCTGTATTTTCATTGTTTTCAAGAATAAATATTTTTCTTACTTAATTTTATATTTTTAGGTAATAAATAAAGTTTGGATGAATTGCGGAGCGGAATAGAGCAGAAAAGTAGTGAAAAGCCGGGAGGAGTTACGCAAGGAAGCCGCGAAGAACGTTGTGCACAAAACCAAGAGGCTAGGAATGGTCTTGAAGAAGAAGAATTGTCCTTAAAGAAGATATGGGCTTGGAATACCCAAGGCCCAAAACCCTTACTCAAACACATTTCCACTATCCAAGCCCGTCTCGGATTTCAGCCATCAGATCGAAGCATTTCAGCATCCTACGGTCGCTCCATCATCGCACATCAAACTCCGAAGCCCCTGCTTTACATCGCAACGCCCATCTCCATCTTGGGTCGTCCGTTTTGCTACATCCCTTCATCCGACGGTCGCTCCACGCTTACCTCCGTATCGCCGCTGGATCCACCTACCATCTTCCCATCCATCGCTCCTTGTCGCAGATCATCAGACCTCGCTGAACCCGCCTAACACCCAAGTATCGAACACCCTATACCCCTAGCCAAACACTCCCCTCCTTCTTTCCATCGACTCCATCTTCTCCATTCCTCTACAGACGCCATACCACCACCTGCTCCGCCACCAACTCTCTGCCACTACCATAACCACCACTAACTCCACTTACCACCAACCCTAAGTCCATCATCACCTCTATGTCTCTCAACTAGCCTTTTCAATTTCACATCGCCCCAAACCCTAGCCGTTTGTGTGTGAAATTGGAGAGAATAGTTAGTAGGCATCAATGGACAAATTGAAGGCATGGGAAGACACAGAAGACACAATAGAAGAATGGGTCGACGTTATTGAGTGTTTTCAGAAAGTAGGTATGATTTAATTTTGATTTCTTTGAAACCCTAATTCTGATATTTTGGGGATTCTAGGGTTAGACGTGTGAAACTATAAATAGAAGGTGTTGGGTGTGAAATTGGGGCATACCTGGACTAGCCAGTGTGTCATTAGGTTTAGGTTTAGTCTTTCTTTGTTTTCCAATTTCAATTTTTGCTTCACTGTTTAGTTCTTAGGTTTTGTTTAAATTTTAATATCTTTAATTCAATATCAGTTCATGTGAATGTATTGTTCAAATTCTGTCAATGTTAATCACCATGTTTGTTATGTTCTAATCCATGTTATGTTTGTGTTAAGCTCTATGTATGTAATGTTTCTTCACATGATCATGTAATTTCCCTGTTTAAACCTTAGAGAAGACCATTGAACCATGATGGTTAGCCATTAGGATAGTTTTTGTTGAACTCAAAATAGCTTAGGCTAGTTAGATTCCTAAAAGCCCAACTGACTTGTGATTAGTGGTGCTGTAAGAAGACCACTAATGCTAGGGGTCAGTGGTGGCTCTAAGGGGTTAATCAGCTACATTAGTTAGTAATCCATTGCCTAGTTGACCTGTGATTGCCTGTGCCTTAAACAGACAGCCAATACTAGGGGTTAGCTAAGGCTGTAAGGTTAGTTAACTAGCCATATGACAAAAACTTAACCTAGGTGAACTAGCTAGGTGAAGGGAATTCTCATCCATCTCCATACACTTCATTCCCATCCACAATTTCTTTCCCATGTTCTGTTTTGGTTAAGTTTTTCTTTGTTTCTTTGGTTCTTTAGTTCACTGCCTTAGGCTCACTGCCTTTGTTTAACTTCCACTGTCACTATCTCACTGCCACTTAGTTACTTGTTTAGATAACTTTAGTCTAGGAAACTTCAATACACCCCTTGTCTCTGTGGATCGACCCTGCTTGCCCTGTTCTATACACTAGACCCTGTGCACTTGCAGGTATAATGTTTGTGACTCTTTTAGAGAGCCACCAAGTTTTTGGCGCCGTTGCCGGGGACTTGGTTGTGTTGTGTTGAATTTTTCTTGGCTGTTTTTGCATGTTAGTTCATTTGCATCATTGCATACTCTTTTGCATATTGTTTCATTCTAGCATACTCATCATGCATTGCATTCTTGCATTTTAGTGTAACTTGCTGTTTTAGTAGCTGCTGTGTAGTGCAGCTGAATTTCTTAGCTTCTAGCAAGAAACTTACTTCTCTTTTTGAGCCAACAGGTGTTGCTGCTGCTGCTGCTTCCTGTTGCTGCTTTTCTTCCTTGCTGTCTGCTGCTGCTGCTGCCAAGGCAAGTGCTGGAGAAGCTGCTGCTGTGCCTGAGAGCCTCTTGCTGCTGAGGCTGCCCCTGAGTTGCTGCTGAACTGCCCCTCCTGAGACTTGCTTGCCAAGAACTGCTGCCTGAAGCCTTCCTGCTAACTGCTGCTGCCCTCTGCTGTGGCCCTGTGAACCTGCAAAGCCTGCTTGTGCTGTGCTGTTGCTGCTGCTGCTGATCTGCTCCTGCTGCTAGGCCTGACTGGGCTGTAAGCTGCTGCATGATGAAAGACCAAGCCCAACTGGGCCTTGAGTGTTGAAGCCAAAGCTTAGGATGATCCAAAGCCCAACTGGGCTTTTGCAACCAAACTGAGCAGCTGGGCTGTGCTTAAGCAAGTAAGCCTAAACCCATTAAGAGAACCCAACCTGTGGGCTTCCATTTTTCATTTGTGGGCTTGTAATAATTTTTTCCATTTTTCTGTTGGGCTTGTAATCTTAATTACTTGTGGGCTTGTTTGTTTAATTGCTTGTGGGCTTGTGATGTTAGACTGATTTGGGCCTGTAGTTTTAAATTAGAAAAACTGAACTTTTGAAAGCCCAACTGGGCCTCCGACCAAACAAGCAACAGTTAGGCTATTTCAAAAGCTACATTGGGCTTCAGTTTGCATACACATTGTAGGCTTAGTTCACCTTCCCTTGACAAAGCAATTTCTCCCACCAATGTGGGCTTGCTCCTAATTTCAAAAACCAAAATTGCTCCCAAATTAAACCAAATTTTTATCATCTCCCTTGGGCCTTACTTTTTTGTGATTTGTGTGATTATTTCATAAAACAAAGACATGTCTGGATTTTGGTCTGCCTCTGGGAATAAATCTATTAGAGATGCTTACGGGCAAGATTCACCTTATGAGCCTCCCACAGACCATGATGTCAATAGTTATAGGGATTATAATTATGGACCTTTTCAAGGTCATGAGCCTCAATATGCAAACCCGTATAACTATTCACCCATGTATCAACCTAGCCAACCTAATATGCATGTTTGTACCTTTTGTGGTGGTTTAGACCACCCTGATGAATATTGCTATGTTTTGCATGAATTTAGGAAATCTAGGGGATACCATGAAAATCCAAATTATGAAATGCCCACAAATTGTGAGGCTGGTAGTCATTGGGACCATAATCAACCTTTCGAAGGTTGTGATCAATATTTTGTAAACCCTAATGACCATGCACACATGTACCATTCACCACAATTTGAACATGAAGAATTTTGTACTCCCATGAATTTAGACTCCACCGTAGAAGCTCTCAGACTCGGTGAGCAAAATTCTGATAGAACTATGTCACGCATTCAGGCGAAGTTAGATCAGATTTTGCTTCAACTACAAAAGGAGGAAATTCATGAGAAATGCATGTTGTCCCTAATGAAGTGTCCAGTCCCATTCATCTAAATGATATTGAATATGAACCTGATTTAGAGGAACATGAATCGACTAAGGACACCACCACTTTTAATGAGGATCAATATGCATGTTACCATGATGATGATTATGATGATAATGATATGTTAGAAGAACATGTTTTTGCTGAAAATATTGTGGAACCTTTTGGTTCAATAACATATGGCTTCTCAGCCTCAACCTTCATGAATGTTGTTTCTTCTGATACTCATTGTAATTCATATGATTTTGATTCTAATATGGGGCTTGTACAATTCTTCTGTGAAGATGAACATGACATAGGAATAGTTGAATCTTCTGTAGACACTAATTTTATTTTGCATGAGGACGAATTTGATGTGTCTGATTCCTTGCCTAAGTCACAAAATGTTATTTCTTCCGGTGATGATTTGAGTACTTCGAACAATCATGATACTGATTTAGGTCTTGATGTTTTGTTCGATGAATGTAGCATGTTTTACCTGTTTCTGATTTAGGGAAAGTATGTGTTGGTACTATTGATCTTACCCATGAAAATAATTTAGATGTACCCACTTTCTTACCTAAATCTCAAATTGAGATTATTCCACCCAACCTAGATTTGGTTTGCAACAAAAAATTTAAACCAACTTTTCTGAAAATTCCCAATCTAGGATTGGAACTGTGTGCCTCCCAAGTCCTCTTGGACTATTTTGCTTCAAAATATAACACTTTTAAAGAGCCACAGTTGGAATGCATTTCTTTGCCCATCCCGAAAACAGTCCATTATGAGTTAGACCTTTTGAATCCTGAACCCCTAAAATTAAAAGATTTTGTGCTTAAAAGTAAACCTGTTGAACAATTTAGGTTTAGGGGTGATTCATTTGGTTTTTCACTCTCACTCCCATTTCAGTCCAATTTTAGTGTTTTGAAACTTCTATGTTTCAACACTTTGTCTTTTGGGTTGATCCTCAACTCTTTAGATTGTTAGTGTATGGTGAATTTTTGTATATAATCCAGTAGATAAAATTTTAAAACTCTTTTTTTTTTTTACATATTTTGCTAATCCAATATGATCTCGGCTGATATTGGATTTTTACCTTGAATAACGGAGTTTTAATCTTGCTTTCGCCGAAATCGGGTATTCTCTCCTTTTACTCTACTCAGCATGATCCTCTTCATATGTTGCATTATAATTTTGTTATCTTTTGAAACATTGAGGACAATGTTTAGTTTAGGTTTGGGGGTATGGAATGGATACCATGATAATATGCTATAATTGAAAACGAACTCCTTCTTCTTTTGAAAAAATCGAAAAAATTCAAAAAAATTAAAAAATGAAAATCATAAAATGGAGCTATTTACCTTGAAATGTTGACTCTTGTGCAAATATGTAATTTTAGGAGTCTTAGTCTAGATATTTAGGCACCCTGATTCTAGCACAATTCACATAGTGATAAGAAATTTGCACGCGCACGATCTACCAATACATGTATAGCCTCGATCTTCAAGGTGTTTGATAGGAAGTCACGATTGCCAATCACTTTAGAATACTGAACGAAACTTGACTAGCTTGTTCTTTGGTTGGTTGGGATAGAAGGTGGAGGTTACATTAAGAAAGACAACCATCGAATTTAACTGGGTGCATCAAAAAGGGCTACCTCTTGCAAAGTGTCATGTATTTTTTTGTTTCTTTTTTTGTATCAAAAGTGTTTCCTTGTTCAAAAAAAAAAAAAAAAAAAAAAAAAAATCATCAAGTATTCAAATTCCATTTGTGTCATGTAAAGAAAATAGTTCTCTCTTATCCAAAAATAAAAGAGAGTAGTCAATGTAAATAAGAGTCATGTAAAGAGTCATCTTTTGTGTTTTATTGTAATAAGCAAGGAATGGTGTATGCCATTGATGTACAACGCGAGTAATTGTGAAATACCTCCAACTCATTCACAATTCTCGTAAAGTCCGGACAGCTAGCTAGATTTCGACCTTGGTTCTTAGCTTGAGAAACTATCTCTTGGTGATTAGTAGTCATAACTTCAGATCTTTCTTTACACATGTGTAGATACACTTTACACTCTTATCACATGTCTTTTTTTGTTATCAGTGCTAGGATTGTGCCTTTGATAGCTAGATTGACATCTCCATTTTGCTGTGAGCTTAAACTATCTTGCACATGTCACATTTGATGGAATCTGAGCTCATATTTTGACCTAGAACTTTGTAGGTACGTTCTAAGCAAACCTTCACGAGACTTCACTCGTCCACTAGGGACACTTAGTGGTTTAAAAGGATTAGTGCATACGCTAAATGCATTCGAGAGACCAGCGACAGTGGTATAGTTAGGATTCCCTTAGTTTTGTTTTACTTGAGGACAAGTAAAATTCAGGTTTGGGGGTATTTGATGAGTGCTAAAAAGTGCATATTTATATATATTTTTCTTGGCATTTAACTCATCCTTTGTGCATTAATCCTACATTTTATCCCATATTCTGTATTTTCATTGTTTTCAAGAATAAATATTTTTCTTACTTAATTTTATATTTTTAGGTAATAAATAAAGTTTGGATGAATTGCGGAGCGGAATAGAGCAGAAAAGTAGTGAAAAGCCGGGAGGAGTTACGCAAGGAAGCCGCGAAGAACGTTGTGCACAAAACCAAGAGGCTAGGAATGGTCTTGAAGAAGAAGAATTGTCCTTAAAGAAGATATGGGCTTGGAATACCCAAGGCCCAAAACCCTTACTCAAACACATTTCCACTATCCAAGCCCGTCTCGGATTTCAGCCATCAGATCGAAGCATTTCAGCATCCTACGGTCGCTCCATCATCGCACATCAAACTCCGAAGCCCCTGCTTTACATCGCAACGCCCATCTCCATCTTGGGTCGTCCGTTTTGCTACATCCCTTCATCCGACGGTCGCTCCACGCTTACCTCCGTATCGCCGCTGGATCCACCTACCATCTTCCCATCCATCGCTCCTTGTCGCAGATCATCAGACCTCGCTGAACCCGCCTAACACCCAAGTATCGAACACCCTATACCCCTAGCCAAACACTCCCCTCCTTCTTTCCATCGACTCCATCTTCTCCATTCCTCTACAGATGCCATACCACCACCTGCTCCGCCACCAACTCTCTGCCACTACCATAACCACCACTAACTCCACTTACCACCAACCCTAAGTCCATCATCACCTCTATGTCTCTCAACTAGCCTTTTCAATTTCACATCGCCCCAAACCCTAGCCGTTTGTGTGTGAAATTGGAGAGAATAGTTAGTAGGCATCAATGGACAAATTGAAGGCATGGGAAGACACAGAAGACACAATAGAAGAATGGGTCGATGTTATTGAGTGTTTTCAGAAAGTAGGTATGATTTAATTTTGATTTCTTTGAAACCCTAATTCTGATATTTTGGGGATTCTAGGGTTAGAAGTGTGAAACTATAAATAGAAGGTGTTGGGTGTGAAATTGGGGCATACCTGGACTAGCCAGTGTGTCATTAGGTTTAGGTTTAGTCTTTCTTTGTTTTCCAATTTCAATTTTTGCTTCACTGTTTAGTTCTTAGGTTTTGTTTAAATTTTAATATCTTTAATTCAATATCAGTTCATGTGAATGTATTGTTCAAATTCTGTCAATGTTAATCACCATGTTTGTTATGTTCTAATCCATGTTATGTTTGTGTTAAGCTCTATGTATGTAATGTTTCTTCACATGATCATGTAATTTCCCTGTTTAAACCTTAGAGAAGACCATTGAACCATGATGGTTAGCCATTAGGATAGTTTTTGTTGAACTCAAAATAGCTTAGGCTAGTTAGATTCCTAAAAGCCCAACTGACTTGTGATTAGTGGTGCTGTAAGAAGACCACTAATGCTAGGGGTCAGTGGTGGCTCTAAGGGGTTAATCAGCTACATTAGTTAGTAATCCATTGCCTAGTTGACCTGTGATTGCCTGTGCCTTAAACAGACAGCCAATACTAGGGTTAGCTAAGGCTGTAAGGTTAGTTAACTAGCCATATGACAAAAACTTAACCTAGGTGAACTAGCTAGGTGAAGGGAATTCTCATCCATCTCCATACACTTCATTCCCATCCACAATTTCTTTCCCATGTTCTGTTTTGGTTAAGTTTTTCTTTGTTTCTTTGGTTCTTTAGTTCACTGCCTTAGGCTCACTGCCTTTGTTTAACTTCCACTGTCACTATCTCACTGCCACTTAGTTACTTGTTTAGATAACTTTAGTCTAGGAAACTTCAATACACCCCTTGTCTCTGTGGATCGACCCTGCTTGCCCTGTTCTATACACTAGACCCTGTGCACTTGCAGGTATAATGTTTGTGACTCTTTTAGAGAGCCACCATTCACCAACTCCAAGAACCAACAATCTTGAGTCATCCTCCATGTGTACAAAACATGCTACAATCTTCATATTTTGTGTATGAACGATTATCACCTAGCACCACCATGATTCAAAACATTCTCCTGGAAATATTTTGCAGACGCCAGTTGAACCCACAAACGATCTTCTCTTGCAAAGAAAACACCTTCAAAACGAATCATAGTCACATCAAGCAAAGTTGTCGAATCTTTCTTGATGTCGTCCTATTCTTTGTTCGGTCTTGATTTACTCATCATCTTCATGATCTATACCATTCTACTACGAATCAAGATTTTCTGTTCCTTTGAAACCTCTTGTTCAAATCACCAAATCATTGCCATCTTTATCCACCTTCACCGCACCACTTGTCGGGAAACCGAGGTTACATTAATCTCGAACCGGCATATTTCCATAGAAGTAAATTCCATGAAACATCCTACTTTAGATAACTTAGCTCGAATCCTTTACTTATATCTTCAGATTAGCATGATCGGATAATACTAGCACGAATATATAATCAATACGAGAATCTTCATTATTGTCGTAACAAGTTATTACATCGACACTCTTCATATAATCAACTACGGTAAGAATTTAGATTTCCGACGCAGATTATATAAAAATTTAAACATCATTAAGATTCACGTTGCAAATGCTTGGTGCATGCATATACATTGAAGGTACCACTGAATTCTGTTACACGTTCAGATCACATCTTGTCAAATTTGGATTCTCAAGATAAACAGTCTTGGACACCGGTTGCCAAGGCTCGCGACTTCGTAGTATTATATCAATCATCGTAGTCTTGAACACTGGTTGTCTTTTAGTTTTTCTTTATTTAGTTTTCTGTAGGTTTTAGTATCGTATCAATTTTAGTAAAATTTCATAAATTAATTGTTTTGGGACTATTAAATTTTATCAATTCAGTGAAGTATTAAATTACCGATAAACTAATATGTTATTATTGTATTAAAATATATCAAATCTAATTTTAAATTTCTTAAATAAGTGTGTAGTATCGAATATTTAGAGACTTTATTTTCTATTCAAACTATTTTATAATTATTTTATGGCATATTATGTGTATAAATGTATATACTTTAATGTTTAGAATTAAAATACGAAGAAAACACAATAAAATCATTTTCGGAACTTCTCAAGGGAGTAAAAAATTTAGAGATGAAGTACAATATAATATAAATGTGAACAAAAAACAAATAACAGTACATTCTTATTTTAATAAGCACCATAATATAATGTTATTACATTGATTATTAATTTACATATTAGTTGGGCCCTACTGGAAACTTAAAATTTTATTATCTTATAAATTTAGCGTGATTATGAATTTAACACATTGGTTCAAGTCGGGACTGGCAAAAAATATTATTTTAACGAAGCTATTAATTTATTGCGAATTAATTTAGCGAAGTTTGTACCGTACTAATGAAAAAATCAACAACACGGTTTCACCTAAAAATTATGCTTCAAATATATTGAGATTCTTCTAAAGATAATTTTAGAACTTGGGTTGTAAATGTCATTGATTAGTAACCTCGGACGTCTAAATTAATCCATAGAAAATATATTGCGTCACTATGGGATTACTACTAGATTCTGCACAATTTATTTACAATCTATGCCTTAAAAAACAGTTTTGGATCCTGGTTGTCATCTTGTCGATCTCGTTTTTATGTAGGTTTCAGCATTATATCATCATTCACTAATGGAAGAAACACGGCTTCACCTGGAAATTATACTACAAATATGCCGGAATTCTTATACGAAAAATTTCGAATTTACACCGTGAATGTCAATGACCAATAAACCTCAAACACTCTGTTAGAATTGGTTTCACACTTTTTTTTTTGGCTGAAAATCTATAAAAGCAACACCCAAATACAAACATTTTTAGCTAAAAAACAAAAGTGAAGTTAATTACGTCATTTAGAACAAAAAGAGCCCCGTATCAGAGGTTACCAATTTAATAATTTTGGATTTTATTATTTTTTGTATTTAATGAATTATTTATCACCACAAGATGAAGAACCATGAAAATTATTTTGAAATGTCTTTTTTAGTAAAGAAAGCAGATGGTGAGTTTGTAAAATCTAACATAGTAGTTGAATCATGCTCTTTAATTTTGAGCCACTGCTCACGAAGAACCAATAAGCAAGATCTCAACTTAGCAAATGTAAAAGGCTTATCCTGATTTTGAGCTGTAATCCCAAAATGATTGAAATCTCCACCCAAACCATTTAAAGTATGCATAACAATATCCTTATCAGGTACACGTTCACCGATTGCAGCTAAATTATCAGTAATTACCTTGATGTTATGCAAATAAGAACCGATGGAAAGATTACCCCAACGAGTCGATAGAAGTTGACCATGAAGTGAACTCTTTCTGACATGAAAGTTATCATTGAATTCAGTCGTGAGATAATCCCAATAAGCCTTTGAAGTAGACAATGCCATCGCACCAAAAGAGATAGACGGAGTAAAGGTAGCATTAAGGAAAGACATAACAAATCGATCTATCTGATGCCAGAAGATATTCTCAGGGTTCACCATCATGACTTGATTTTCCATAATTTCTACAGGAGGAACTGAAAAGATCCATCCACAAAGCGCATAAAATTGGTACTCATTAAAATCCATTTTAAAATGATGTTTCCATAAGAGATAATTAGAGAAATTGATTAGTTTGATAGAGATGAAATTACAAATGTTCGGAAAAGGACGCTGGAAATTAGAATTCAGATTCTGATGTTGTTGAAATTAGTTTACCATAACAAATTGAATTAGGGTAGACATGATTTAGATTTGAATAAACTAGAGCAAATATAGAGAGTTTTGATAAAGGTTTTTAGGGTTTTGAAAGGAGTCGAGACATAATAAATATCAGATATTTGATGCCAAAAAACACAAGTTTATAAGTTGTATTCAGAGTTTAACAAGTTGTTTGATGTATTTTGGATGTCCCATATGGATATTGAAGCACCATTTATAGTCCATCCTAGAATTACTTTGAATATGCCAAGTATGCCCTTGGTGCTAGTATAAAGTAGAAGAGATAAGGCTAAAGGAGGAAGTTTTTGGAGTTTTAGAAGATTGTGTGAAGAATGAGAGGTTCTCTTCTTTCAAACCTAATTGTTATCTCTAGGGGGAATTAGATCATCTAATTCTAGAGTATCAACTAGATGCCTCTCATAATCTTATAGTTTCCAATTTAATCGGGTAGAGATTATAAGTTATTTGAGAAGAATCTCCATTATTAGGTTCTTCCTTTATTCAAAGGGTAGAAGAAGCTAAATTGATTGATTGTTTATCCTTTTCAAGTTACCAATTTCAATTTATTTTCATTGTAAGCTTCCGCTTCTCATCATTTGAGAGACAGCGATAAACAAAAAACAAAGGACACAGGCTACAGCTGGTCACCAATACCTCCAGGATTATTACATCCAAAATAAACATAAGGGGATTTTGTGTTTCCCCCTCAAAAAAGATAACTATTTTGCAATACCCCCTTTTTAAATCGCTAATTGGTGAAACCCCCTTCCTATTATAGCTGTCGTGACCACCTAGTTAGCTGACTCAGTATTAGGGTACACGTGCTGGGGATTAAACAAAAAATTCGGTGCATTACCCAAAGTACCCTCACATGTATTATACTTTTCACACGTTTTTCAGACGGCCATATAATTTTCTCTTTGTTTGGAAAGAGAAGAAAGAAAAGAGGGGTCGCCATTAAACCTGCAAGTTGAATCTGAGATTTAAACCCAAAATTGCCAATCAATTCAATGGTGAGTTAATTTTTTCTTCTCCTTATTCATTCAAGCAATAGGATTCTTAATCTCTGACAAGCTTTTATTCATTTATTTAAAAAATCATTCTATTCAAATCCAATTAACCTAAAGAATATTCAGAAAAAATGTAATCCTATATACCCATTGTTCTTGACGAAAAACCTCAATTGGCTATGTTAAAGAAGCCATTAATCAAAGCTCAACCATAACAAAAATTAAGAAAAACCCATTTCAAATATAACAATTTTATGAATAACAAATCTATCATTGATCTGCAAGATTCCCTGAATCAGAAATTTACTCCTTCAATAAACTTAACCATGACCACCAGATCCAAAATACATCCATTTTTTTTGTCTGTTTCACTAAAGCATAAAAATGAGAATGAATAAGACGAAGAAGTAATAACTATTACTGGTGGTGGTTCTCTAGTGATCACATGTCTTCATATGCAACAAACTGACACTATTAGCTGGTTAGGACCGTCAGATTCGAGGCAGAAAAATTTAAAGGTTGAGAATCATTAGCTGTACAAGGGTATTTATGTCTCATGGAGAATTCATTTTTTTTATTATGACACATGTGTGCTGCACATACGGTGCACGTGCAAAGTTAACTAAGCAGTCACGGCAAAGTTAACCGAAATGGGGTTTCACCAATTATTAATTTAAAAAGGGGGTATTGCAAAATAACTATATTTTTTGAGGGGGAAACACAAAATCCCCCTAAACATAAAGAGCAGACACCTAAAACAAAAGAAATAAGGGAAAAACTGACATACTAACTCATACTCCCTCCATCCCAAATTAGATGAGTTAGTTGGTTTTAAATTTTGTCCCATAAATAGATGAGTTATCCCTCTAATCAAGGGGATATCTCTAAAACTATCCTTTTAATTGATTATTATTACTATAAGAAATATGTATAATTTGATAGCCATGTTTACGTTCGTTACGTAGGCGTTTTAAAATGCTTTAGTTTACGAAAAATCGTGGTATAGTTTAAGAGATAAATTATCTCTAAGTTTTACTAGTTATTATCCATAAGGGTATAATTGTAAAAAATACTCCCCTTCCTTCATGCCTTAAGAATCTAATTTGGGACGAAGGGAGTAATACTTAGTCTTGATTGACGGTTGTAATATAGCCAAAGCCAAAGAAAATTGGTCCCCATGGTGCCTGCTCTCTGATAAAGGCTATAATATGGATGGAATTGAGAGATGATTGAAATTTTCAGCACCTTCTTAACCATGCCGCAAACAAGACGAGGAAAACACTCAATATTTTGGCGCTTATGCGCTATCCACATTTCCAAACAAAGTCTTTCCTTTGTATCACTATCGCCCGTGTAATTTTAGTGCATATAGGGTTGGAGATTTATGATTTTAAGAAGACTTTGTCTGATATTCTTGATTTTTCCATCGAATTTGGAGATTGTGTATTTACGTTACTAAATTGCTCTCAGTTACCTTGTTTTCATTGGAGAGGGATTTCATTTTATACTTTATTTTGACCCTCAGTGGAGCTCGTATACTACTATACTCTTGTAGATGCAGTCAAGGGGTCGATTTTAGATACAAATGTAGATTCTACATATTTTGGTTGCTCGATATGGTCATATGAATATATTATGACCTAACAATGCAGGGATCATAACAACATATTTTGGTTATTGAAATTTCTGGATTACGAGACAGATATGGAGCACAAAAATTTCTTCCAGGTACGATATATTTTCGAGTGGGCCAAAGAAGACTTTAAATTGGTCATGCCATGGATAGACTTGCTGAGACAATGTGCATATTATAAATCAAAGACAAATTTTGGACCATCATGATAAAATTCGTATCACGGGATAAAGTTTGGTTCCTTAATCAAATTTTGGATCACACAGTATATTTCAGTCACAATGCAGATTTTGAGTCATGGGATAAATTTAAAATCTCGTATCTAGAAGTTAAAGATGACACTCGCATCTGGGGTTTTCCCAAAATAATTTTTTCTATTCCACTGTAAGAGGTAAAGCCAACCCAGGGGTAAAGCCAGGGGTAAAGCCAACCCAGTGCAAGGGTACGCACAATTAAAGAACTGAGGCTATTTACAAGCTTAATTTTGCTACTTTGCACTCCCTAAAGAAAAATTTTACCCCTATACAAATATTTGCACCCGAACCTACAAATTTTGGCTCTGCCCCAATCTATATATCTCCTTCGTCTGTTTGATTTTATTAATCAAAAAAGAGTTATATCCAACATGTATTTGAAGAGAAGACCCAACTAATGAAGCATGCACATACAATGTCTGATTAACGTTTTGTGTGCCTAAATAGCTAATCAGTGTCTGGATTCGTTACTTGAATCGACAAGCATCAACCCCCATGTGGATGTGAAAACCGCGACATTTCTTCACGTACCGTAGCTTTAGAGTTTCAATTTTGGTTTGGACATGCAAAAAGAACAAAAATATCTCAAAGGATGTATGTTCTGTCAAATTCGATCATCATGTATGGCCAAAGTTTTTTTTTTTTTTTTTATGTAGAAAAATCTTTGGAAAGAGAACTAAGGGCCATACAAGGTAGTAGCAGCGCTTGTGTTAAGCCTTCTTTCATTATTCTTATAGAAAATAGCTAAATTAAGTGTTTCCAAATTTTGAAGTCTGTGGATTAATTTAAGACTACTTAACACAAAAGAGATAGGCTTGATTCTAGAACTATTATCTTCAGCATTGTTTCTTGGAGTATCATAGTAACTGGGGTTGAACCTTCCTTGAATTGCTTGATGATATAAATAGTGAAATCTTAACAGAATTTCCTTTGATTCAGCTTGTACTTCAATGTTCATGTGTTTATTTTCCTTGGCCCAGTTGAAAGCTAGATCTGCACCTCTTGTTGCTGCCCAACCTCCAAAGTGGCCTGAGTATCCTCTGCTATCAATGTTGTTTCCTGCAACATCCAAAATAGTTAGTGCAGAGAAAAATTTGAGGTTCTCAGGGCTCTGTATAATGCATATCTTTATGATGAAACCAAAATCTTTTGGAGTGTGGTTTAGATCATAAGGAATTTGAATTTCTGACTCAGTGTCAATCCCATTGTTATTGGGGAAGAAAATATTGAGAGCATGAGTGGGTAAATTATGCACTCTGTTGTAATCACATAGGTGTTGCTGAATACACTGAGAAGTGTGCTTAGCATTTGGTTTTATGTGATTATAAACCAGGTCACACCTAGCTTTCCAGATGTGGTAGCATAATATTGATTTTCCTGTAATAGCTCCAGTATCAAACCAGGAGTAAAACCAATCCATAAAGTTTGTGTTATTGTCAAACTTTCCATGGTTAGTTCTAATGATTTCATGCCAAACTGCAATAATAGTAGGGCAGTTTAAGAAGAGATGTGTCATGGTTTCCTCTCCACTACTGCAAACTTTACAGATATGATCAATATAATGCAGAATGCTTGCAGTCTTTGCATTGGTGGGGAGGATTTCATGGGAACATTTCCGGAGAAATATCTTAATAGCTGGAGCAGTATCCAATCTCCAGATAGCCTCCCAATTTCTGGTGTTGGTATCATCTCTGTACAGGTAGTCTATCTTTGCCTTGTATAGAGCTTTGACAGAGAACTTTCCAGTGTCATTTAAGTTCCATTGTATTGAATCTTCTTCCCCTGGGTTAGTGTTGAGGTCTAAAATGGCTTGAGCAATGTTTTGATTGAAAATATGGTGGATGAGTTGGGTATTCCAGCTTCCATCATGATGCATGAGATGAGACAACAACTCTATTTGTTGTGGACAGTGATTGGGTTTGAGAAGCTTGGCTGTAGAGTTGGGTAACCAGTAGTCTTCCCAAATGTTGATTTTCATTCCATTGCCTATCTTCCAGTTACAGTGTTGTTGTATATTCTGTATTCCTTCTAGAATTCCTTTCTAGATCCAAGAGTCTCCAACCTTTGCTTTTGTATCCATATTTAGAACATTTCTTCCCAGAAGGTATTTGGCATCCATCAGTTGGTACCAGAGTGAGTCTTTTTCTTGTTCAAGTCTCCATCCAATTTTTGTGATCATGGAACTGTTGAAAAGTTCCATATTCATAAAATCTAAGCCCCCCACATCTTTAGGTTTGCATATTGTTATCCAAGCCTTTGGGTAGTATCCTCTTGGATTTTCCAGATTTTTTCCCTAGAAGAAATCTCTTTGCAGCTTGTTTAAATCCTGGCAAGTTTGTTTAGGAATTCTGAAGCAATTCATTTGATAAATACTAGTTGTGGATGTAACATTTTTGATTAGAACTTCCCTGCCAGTAGGATTTAGAGGCACATTTTTCCAACTGGATGGTCTCAATTTTTGTTTATCCACTCCTGGTTTGAAAGACTTGATTTTGCTTCTGTGAGTAAATAGAGGGGAACCTAGGTATTTGTCATCCAGTTGCAGAACTTGAACTCCCATGATGTTGTTGATGGATGAGAAGAGATTTGGATCAGTGTTTTTGCTGAAGAACACTCCTGATTTGTTGAAATTTATAAGTTGTCCAGAAGTTTCTCCAAAGATATTGAGGATGTCCATGAGATTCTGAGCTTCTAATTTGTTTGTTTTGCAGAAGACCATGCAATCATCAGCAAACAAAAGATGATTTATGGAGGGTGCACCTCCACATATTTTTATTCCAGTAATGATACCTAAATCCTCAGCATGAATAAGAGTTCTTGAGAGAGCTTTCATGCAGAATAGAAAGAGATAAGGAGCTCCTTGCCTTAATACTCTTGAGGGGTTTAAGAAAGAGTCTGGTGAGCTATTTATAAGGACAACATAAGTAGTGGTGGTGATACATTGCATAATTTTGTTGCACCATTGTTCATTGAAGCCCATCTTCGTCATGATGGTGTTGAGAAAGTTCCAATCTACTCTATCAAAGGCTTTTCCCATGTCAATCTTTATACCCATACTCCCATTCTAACCTTTGGTGCCTCTTTTGGATCTCATAGAGTGTATAATTTCATGGGCAATAGCAATATTATCAGAGATTTGTCTTCCAGGTATGAATGCATATTGGTAAGGGGATATAATTTTGTTGAGGAAGGGTTTCATTCTCTGGGATAGGAGGTTGGAAATGATTTTATAGGTGGTATTACAAAGACTGATAGGTCTGAATTGAGTTGGGGAAGTAGGGTTTTCTACTTTGGGTATGAGAGATATGAAGGTTGCATTCATTTCTTTTAGAATATGACCAGACATGAAGAAGTGTTGCACCATTTTACCAATGTCTTCTCCAATGATATCCCAGTTAGCTTGGAAGAAATTTGGGGGGAAGCCATCTGGTCCTGGAGCTTTGTCCTTAGCCATGATGAAGAGGATGTTTTTAACCTCATTGTGGTCTGAGATTCTATTTACCATATTGTTGTCAATTGAGGTGATAGTGGTGGGGATTAGGTTGATAATTTCTGGGTTGATGAGAGGGCTCTAAACAGTAGTCATTTTGGAGAAATGTTGAGCGAAGCAGTGTTTTATCTCTTGATAATCTGTAATCCGTTGCGCTTTACTGTCTTGGATAGCATCAATCTTGTTTCTTCTTGTTCTTCACTTGGTAGCTCTGTGGAAGTAGCTTGTGTTTTGGTCTCTCAGCTTAATGAATTGATCCCTGCTTTTGGTCTTCCAAAATTTTTCTTCAACATCCTGCCGATATTTGAGGTGATATCTAGCTAATTTGATGTCTTGATTTCTATCAGCTCTGAAGTAGGTTGTTTGTAACCAGAGAAGGTGTTGCTTGCATTCTTCAATGTTAATTTTGATGTTGCCATAGACCTCCTTGTTCCACTTTATGAGATGTAGCTTGATGTGTTTAAGCTTTCTAGCTATAAGAAAAGCACTGGAGCCAGTAAGGTTCTTTCTCCAGCACTCGGATATAATTTCCTTGCAGTCCTTGTGATCTAACCATGGACCAAAGAACTTGAAGGGAATTTTACCAGTTTTCCAGGAGGGGTTAGAATTGAGTAGAATGGGGTGGTGATCGGAGCCAATAGCAAGCATATTGGTGATGGTAGTATTGGGATGTAACATAAGCCAACTATCAGTGGCCGGCCCTCTATCCAATCTTTGTTCAGTGAGATTGTGGCCATCTCTTTTGTTAGACCAAGTTAATGGACAGCCAGTGGAACCCAAATCCACTAGATCCAACTCAAGGATTTTGTTGCTAAAGATAGCAGCTTCATTGGTATTTATAGGATGAACACTAAATTTTTCAGTGTCATGAAGAATAATGTTTATGTGTACAATAACCAACCAAGGTAAGTTGTTAATGGCAGTAGTATTTTCCAGCATTTTCCAAGAGATGAGTTTACTATCAGTATCATATGGGCTACCATAGTAACCAGTGTATAACCAAGGAGAGCCACTGACAGGCCTAACAATAGCATTGATATGATTAAGAGAAGAATAAAGAATTCTAATGTTTAGATTACTCTTTCATATCAATGCTAATCCACCAGCAGTGCCATTAGCACCTCCTGGGTTAACAAACCAATAGTTATGGACATTTATCTCATTCATAGTGTTTATGGGCTTTTCTTGTTTTTTTTTTAGTCTCAGAGATAAAGATAATGTCAGGATTTAGCTTGTTCAACATATCATTTAGATATCTTTTAGCATCCTTTGTTCCCATTCCTTGAAAATTCCATGCCAAAGTGGTAAAGAATTGCCAAAAGTAGGATACCATAAGATATTTTGAAGATAGTGTTCTAGTGATATGGTCATAAATTGCATTCATGATCGGATAGAAGAAACATCTGACTAAAGAAAGAAATAAGTGCAGGAGATGAAAAGTATAGAGATGTACCATATTATCAGCTGAGGAGGATCCCAAGTCACCATTAGCCATCAGAGTGTTGTTGTTGTTGGAGTCAAGAGACATTGCAGATTTGTTATCCTGATCTTTGAACCTTTTGAGACAGTCAGAGTCAAAAGAATTGATTTCAATACCATCTTCAGCTTGGATAGGTTTCTTTCTTTTGGTTTCCATTATGGTATCTAGAGGATTTTATGAAGAGAGTTGTTCAAACACATGAGATTTCTTTTTTGCCTTCCATGTCTCTTTTTTCTTTTTGGCCTGTTCAGCTTCTATTCTTTCTTTAATTTGAGCTAGGGTTGGCAAGGAATTGAAAGGGAAGGGTTTTGGTGGAGGGGAGATTGGGAAAATGCTATCAGGGTCCACAGTGTGTTGATCACCAGTGTTTGAGATGGTAATATTTTTATCTCTTGCGGCAGTTTTCATCCTTGGAGAGTTTTTCTTGTAATTTCCAGCAATTTTCTTAGCTAACTCCAGTTTTTTGTTCTTGATTTGGCAAGCTAAAACATCTGGGTGAGGTTGGAAATTGTCCAATGGTATTACAGATTGAGAACTAAAGATTAGTGGTTCCTTAGAAGATGAGGCAAGATTTGCAATAGCTATCTCAAGCTCCATATTTTTGTTGTTATTTTCATTTTTATCTCAAATTCAGCAGCAGCATCAGTATCAGCATCAGAGTAGGGTCTATAGATGATGTTTTTTTCCATCTTGAACAATTTTTTGTTGCTGGGTTCTTGGTGGGGGAGCTGGTTGAGGGGTTGGTAAGTTGTTGTAGTGGGATTGAGGGTGATTTGGTGGGGAGGGACAAGGGGGACTAGGGTAATCTAATATTCTGCATACTTTATAAAATTTTATTCCATTGAGAGCATAAGCAAATTCAAGCCAGTGTGAAGTAGTGGTGGTTCCAAAAGCTTCAATACCAAATTTAAGAGCTCTGGTAACATCAATTGTAAGCTTTACCTCCAAATTCTTTGCAAATCTGTCTCTTCCATAGGCTTTATTAGCAGTTTGGTAGACTCCAATTGCCTGAGGATACCTTGGATGGCTGGTATGATATGGGATGGTATTCTTTTGATGAGTAACCAAATCATCACTTTTTTGAATTGTTCTTCATCTATCAATTCAGGTCCTCCTGCAGGAACACCAACCAGGACCATAAGCTTATCAAAAATTCCTCTTGTTCCTTCATTTCTCAGAGTGGAGTAGTCTTCCGCATGGGTGAGTCTAAGGATATAGTAGTTTCTTCTCCTATTCCAATTTTCCACCTCAACTCTACTTTGTAGCTCCCAATAAGCATTGATGAAAGAACTAACTTTTGAAGTTTGGAAACAGATGTTGCTGAAGAGTTTTCCAATGAAACACCATTTCCAATCAGGGGTTGCTTGGTTCTGATATTTTCAGAATTAATGAAATTTTTTGGGAATATATCCTTAGGGATAGTAAGGGCAGTGTTCATCTTGTTTACAAGGTTATCTATGCTAGGAGGAGGGGTGTTAGAGGAAGAGGCCATATTAAGGTAGTAAGCAGTGTTGCAGAGAAGAGAGAAGGTTGAGTGGTGTTCACCAATATGGGGGTGGTGGTGGTAAGTGTATGAGTTGATAAAGTGAGGGAAGAGGTTGCAGGCTTTAATTTGAAAATGATTCACGGGTTCAAATTTTTGTTTTCTATCGATTTTTGTTTATAGAAGATCATGGGATCTTGTGTAGTTTTATTTCGCCTTGAAAGTTCGGATAGTGAGGTAACATATTTCTTTCCTAACAGCTGATTGGTGCTGTACAACTTTCCTTCATGGCCATGGAGGCATGCATTGGATGGCTAATGGTGCTTGGTGACTAGCCCTGTGATAAAAACAAAGGTTAACATAGAGAGCCAAAGATAGTACATTACCTGTGTTAGAATTGGTGTTGTTGGTGTGTAGTGCGACTTGTGTTTGACTAGGAGGACGCGAGTGTCTTGAGAGGCATTGTGCTCTTAGTTGGCATAGTTTATTTCCTTGGGTCAGAAGAAGAGCTATGTAGCACTGCATGTGGCTTTTGTTGAACCAGATATTCTGAATACAACTGAGACCACGGTTCCAGTGTTGGACTCTGCAATTCTGTAGGACCATGCTATGATGATATAGATCTTTAAACGGGTAGTTTGTCAAGGGAATAAGCCATTGAAAATTACCCGAGATCCGACCCGTTTTAGTGGAAGTTTTGTAACCGCCAAGTGTTTGGTGCCGCTCCGCATGAGCCAATAGAAAGTAGTTAATTTTGCAAGACCATTGCAAATAGCCACTATGCTTGCCACTGCACATAATCAAGCGACACCAATCTCTATGAACATATTTTTTAGTGATCATAGGGACATATGAGACGTTCGACGGTTGCGATGTGAAGACTGTTGCTCTTCCTAGCGAAGATATAAACAAGAGAAAGAGAAATTCTTTCAACTTCCCATTCAGTTTTTTCCGATCAGAGCCAAACAGAGATACAATTTTTAGATGCCGAGAAAAACTCAAACTATGCCTCATGATTTGGAATGCGATGAGGAGGTGTATGATTAGATACTTCCTGATGGTGGTCAAGTTGTAAAAAGGCCTAGACTGAATCTGCCGAATTGCCAGGTAATAAGCTTTGACATGCAAGAGCATAGAGTTGTTAATTTGTTGTTTATAGAAAGAATTATAGGAATAAGTTGTGAACCACACTAATGAAAAACTGATGTTGGTTATTATTTTTTTTGCCACCATTTTGCTAGGATGATACTGTTTGTGGAGGCAGGTCTTCTCCAGGGAGAGGTGAGGGAAGGCATGTGTTTCAGGACAGTGTGCATGAGGGTGGTGGTGGAAGTGGTACTGGGGGTGAAATTGGTTGTGGTGGGACTAGTGATGGTGGGAATAGAAAGACAACAACTGGTGGTGGAGATCAAGGTCTGCAGAGAGTATCTTCTTATCTAAATGGTGATCGAATTTGAGGGACAAAAGATGGGTGGGTGTTGTTTGCTATTCATCCCCGTCGAGGCCGACTTGTGATCAATGAGGGAGTGGTACTGGTAGAGGATCGGTAAGTAGTTTTTGGAGGTGTACGACAAGGATTTTTTGCAACACCCGTTCCTGAGGATGTCAGATCCACAATACGAGAGAACGCTTCCATCCCCCTTCCTGCTGATGTTGTTATCTTCCCCAATTTGTTTATGTTGGCACCTGAAATTAGGCAGATGACTGTAGATATTGCTGTCATTGCTAATACAGGGCAAGGCGAGATGAATCCTCCTCAGAATGTACCAGCTCCAGAGCCTATGCCAGTACCAGAACCTGCTGCTCCAGTTCCTGCAGAAGAAGCTACAGATGCATCTGGAGATGCTAATGCTGCCTAAACTGGTAGGTTTCAAATCAGAACTCTGAGAGGTGTGAGGACTATGTTGATTGCAGAAAACAATATTTCTATTTTGGTTTGTCTTGTTTGTCAGAACAAAAATTACTTTTTTGGTGTCGAATATTGGTGTTGAATTGTGGTTTCATGAATTGAATCATGTTGAAATTGGGTATGTCTAATTTGATTGTGTTCAGTAAAAAAGTGAACTTTTTTTCTAGAATTTTGAGAGTGGTATTGCAATCAAGCCAGTAGGTAGTTCTGTCTGATCTAATTGTCTAATTTTAGCATTGGTACTAGTATATGGGATTCTGATGTATGGGGTTCTTAAGATGTGAGGTGATTTAATAAGACAAAAATTGAAACTAAGGTAACTTGTGTTGGGCCTAAGGTTGAGAATTAGGGAGTGAGAGCCTCTCAGATTAATTAACAGGCAAGAGTGATAGAGAAACATATTAGAGATATGAGGAGATGTATCAATGTGACTTACCCATTCAATCTTATAGAGTAACTTCCATATGAGGAGTTGCAGATATTGTAGCAGTGTGAGATTGTAGCTAGTCTGTCGCCAAGAGGCTGAGCAGGAGACTGAGGAGAAATTCAGAGAGGCTTTATAGGTATTCATGAATGGCTTGTAGTTGATGCTTTGTAAAGCCTTCCAAGAGGTGCTTATAATTTGATTGCAGTCTTTAGCATGGACTCACACATATAGAGTAGAATTTGAGACAGTGTAAACGTTGCAGTCATTGAGGGGTGGGATTTGAGTTGCAGGCTTGCACTCCTGATATTTATATGACTTTATGAAAGGGAGGTTTCCAGCTTCCATGTTAGCAGCTTCTGTGACTTGATCTCTGTTTGAGATTTGATGTTGAATGTTTTTCATGGAAGGGGAAAATCCAGCTTCCAAACTTGTGTAGTTAGTGATTTATTTCTCTATTTTTCCATTTCCTGAGATTTTAATTTGAGTGATTTGTGTGATGTGTGTGACGATCTTCATCTTGTCTCGTGTGATTGTTTTGAGGTTACTGTGATTGATGCAATTACAACAACACTGATGTGAGTGATTTGAGATAGCCATTCGAGATCAGGTGATGAAAAGTCTTAACATTTGGTGAAATTCCGGCGTAAAATCCGGTGGAATGTGACCGTTGGAAGAACCGTTGTGAGGTAGAAAACAAAATTTAACGGCTAGTAATGGCCGTCGAAGGGAGAGTTCAGGTGAAAGTTTGGGAAAGGGGAGAGCTCATTTCAGATACACGATGCGGATTTGGAATTTGTTATTTTCCGGTGGAATGCCCAAAGTTATGCACCAATAATTGGCGTACCAGAAACTGAAACCCGCAAAAAAAAAAAGAAAATCATTCACTCTACCGAATAAACGAACCAAATTATCACCAATGACATACTATTTGTTTATACGAATCTTCCAATCAAAAAGAAAAAATGTGTATGAATACGACTGACACAATTCTATCCTTTTAGTCTAGTGCACTCGGGGTTGGTGGATAAATAAATGAACTGTCATTTAATTATCAAAATTGACCTTTTTCTAACTTCATTTTCCTTAGGCAAATACCCCTGCCTAATTTCAATGTCTCTGGACTCTAGCTTACTTCCTGTGTAATTAGTAGTAGTAGATATAATAAATTTATCACCAGGTTGCGATTAGACTTTCCAGTGCTGAATGGCGGGCCAATTGAGCTGAGAACGGCCGTAGCTATATAGACCCCTATCCTAATTATGATAACCTACTAACTTTACCACATTATTGAAAGTTAAACTTCCACTAATCACCGTCATTTTGGAAGACAAAACAGGTCCCACTAACCACAAATCATGCAACTAGCCAATCTGACGGATGAAAGTCACAGGAGATACGACATTAAAATTGCACATACACGGTTCCATGAAGATAAAAGAAAAAAAGACGAGTCAGTTTAATGTTATCCATAAAGACAAAAAACACCCCTGACGTAAACGGAAACGCCTACAATCAGTTTGTTGGCAATTTGCCCAATATGATTCCTATGAAATGAAATTTCCAAGACAGATTTGAACATGATTACGATTCACATGAGAGCTTCTTCAAATACAGCATTGGAAATCATGCCATGGTGCATGCACGTACATTTAATCTAGCAACAACACACGGCTATCAATTCGATTTTCATTACACTTTCAAATCACAACTTACCAAATTTGTTTTTTTTTTCTCAAGGTTCAAATCTGTATTCTCAAGTCGCGGCCACTACATTTATTTTTACATATTAGAAAAAAAAAATTAGTAAATCAAGTATTTAATCTAGATTTTTTGAAAAAAAAATGATGTTGTAAACCTTTTGTACTATATTAATTGATTTATAAAATTTCATCTTTTAATTAAAAAAAAAAAGTCACGGCCGCCGGTTGTTAACCTTCATGGCTTTGTACTCGCTTCTTAGTCGTCCATCGCATGGAAGATATATTGAAAATTTCGGTGGACTGAAATAGTAAGACGAGCCAAGAAGTGGATGTTAGGCGTGTGGATAGAAGCAAAAGTTGAAAGAAATAGAGATATTTTTTTCACAAAAAATCGACTTTTTTTGCTATTAGATGTCGTTCAGAAATATCACGCCCAAGCTAATTTCTTGTTTTTTGATTTCTAAAAATCAAAAGGTTACTTCCGGATGTGTATCAATTTCACCTTTTCTACGAAAACATTTCCATGAAGAAGTTGTGTTTGGGTGAGATTTCAGAATTCGAAGGTGGCAGAGGTTCCCTTAGATTTGACACTGGTTGTCGATCGCCCAAAGTATGCTATTTGATATACTATCCACTGGTGGAGCCGGGACGGGCATATGAACAATTAACGTGAGTTTAATAACGCGTTTGTATATCATAAATATAAGTCAGAAACATAATTCAGAAGTAAAGATATTTTGCTTTACAAAAAGTCGATTTTTTTGTTCTAAAAGTCGTTCTGAAATTTTACACCCGAACTAATTTCTTGCTTTTTGATTTTTAGAAGTTTAAAAGTTACTTCTAGATGTGTATCCAGACGCGCTATGAGCCTCTGTCAGCCTCTAAATCCATGAAACTATTTTTTTTCTCCGCCTAACTATTGGGCTTGACCAAAACCTTTAGCCAGCTGCTGAAACTTTTCCCAACCCCCTGAATCCATTCATGCAGTGGAGGATATCTTCTCGACTCCTCAACTGCATATTCTCTTTCAAAGTTGGAGATCTATCTGACTTTTATTTTAGATTTCGTTAGTGTTATTGAAATCCTTATGCTAAAAATTAATTAAAATGTATTCCACGTCATTACGAGTTATGCTATAAATACAACACAAAATTGGTCAATTAACCCAATAACGATAATTTTTGGGTGAAAAAGACATGTAAAATTTGATGTTGTTTAAATGGACGAGAATGTAAAAATAGCCTGGATGTAAAAGTTTCATCCTACCCATTTAAAAATATTTTTTCTTATTTTTAATTTACATCAGGATGCATCCAGCTTCATCCTCGCTATTTTTTAAATTTAAGCCAGGATGAATCCAGTTTCATTCTTGCTATTTTTTTGGTGTCCATTTCACCCATATTAATTTTACTCTTCCATTAAAACCATGTTTTAAAAATATCTGGACAACTGACCTAATTTCTCTAAATAGAATGGAGTAGAAGTTTTTACATTTATAATTTCGGATTTGTTTGAAAAAAGTTCGGATTTCAGACTGTGAACGCATTTGACGGAGAAGTATCAGACTGTATTTTTATCCTACCTCTGAAGAAACAAACAAAAGCGAGGTTCATTACGTCATTTTGACATAAGAGAGCCCCATATATAAGAAGCTACCAATTTAATAATTTTGCATTTTTCTATTTAATGAAAATATTTAATTAAATATCTGCCTTTCTTTCTCTCTCTCTGTGTGTGAATTTTATTAGTGGAGAGAGATATAAAAGCAAATTTCCCAAATGAAACCCCCGAAAACATTTACACAGAGAAAAGCCCTAGAAACAAATTCTTGTATTATTTAGAGAGAAATCGAATCCATAAAAACTTCAATTTCATCTTAAAATTCTTCGATTTAATACTAAATCGATCAATTTTAGGTTGAATTGAATCGATCTTAAGTCAGAATTGTTATCGAATTCACGCGCCTTCTCTTCATTTCAGGTGCCCTAATTTGAGAGAGAAAAAGAGAGAGATGGATTCAGATGATGATATGCATGATGCAAATGATTTAGATTCACTTGATGATGATTATTACAGTGGTGATAATGGTATGGGAAGCGACGATGGTGATGGTTTTGAGTTTGATAATTCGGATGATTCTGATGATAGTACATCTCACCACCACCGCCAGCAGGTGAAGAAATTTTATTTATTTTTATCACTATTTTTTTGAATAAAGTTTTTATTTTCATGATTTAGGGGATTTTTGGTGGTTTTTTGTTGATCTTGAGATGTTTTATTTGATTTGTGAATTCAATTGAGTATCGATTTTAGGGTTTAATGGAAGGATTTTAGGTTGGTTGGTTATGTGCAGCAAAGAGTATGTTTAGTTGATAGGTTGATGATGTTGGGTTTAATTACTGCAATTTCTTTGGTCTTTGTAATGTAGAAAGTGTTGCATTGTGATAGACTGTGTTTCCTTTTTAGAGTTTATTCAGATTATTTGGAGTTTCAGTTTATTTGTGATGGATGGATGCTCTTGTTTGAGGATAAGGAAGTGTTTCATTTTGACATATAAGGTTTTAATTCATTAGAGTGTCACAAAGTGCTTCATGTCGAAAAAGTTTGTAGGCATTTTGGGTGCCTGAATAGCGAATGACAGTGTACTGTCAGTAAACAGAAAACAATTGTGTTTGTTCTGCTGCCAAATTTGTGTATGTTCTGATGTTTGCGCTATATTTTAAGCTCCGGCAATCACCATTGATTTTGTTTTTTAAAGTACAGTGTCTTATGTCTTTCCTCATATCCAAGCCAACTGTGTACTCTAAATATTGCTAGGTTACAAAATGAAGGTTCATAACATTTTCCTATCCCATTTGTTTTGAATGAGGTCACCTGCAATTTTCGGGTTATGAATCTATAGTTGCACAGAATGTTGTAAGTGATACTGTATTTAGGTAGACTGCAAAACACTAAAATTGGCATTCTACTTGTTGGAATACTCACGCTTCATTAATGTTTTCAAGTTTAATCATTTGTATACTGGCAATATATGCAAGTCAATTCTGTCAATGGAGTTATGACAGTTTGACCAAAGTGACTTTACATTTTTCTTGCATGTGAACATATGCTCCTCCTTGTGGTTGAAAAATATATCATGTGTGCGGGATACTTGATGCTATCTAATAGCCGCTGAACATGATGATCTTATGCTGTTGGTATACAATGTTAATTTGATTCTTGATGGGTTCTATTGTCTCAGCCGAGTTATACTGTTTTGAATGAGGACGATATTCGTCAGCGTCAGGAAGAAGTGATTACAAGGATATCAACTGTCCTTTCAATTCCAAGAGTATCAGCTAGTATCCTGCTCCGTCACTATAATTGGTAAATCTTCTAGAATGTGATAATTATTTCAATTGCTGTTTAAATATCCTGGGCCTTTGCTGCATTCTTATATTATACCCTGTTTTTGTTTCATTTTATTGCTTTTCCCTTTTCTCTCTGTTACATTGACTTCTGAAAAAATGTTTATGCTGTCCAACTGTGCAGGGATGTCAGTAAGGTGCATGATGCATGGTTCGCCGATGAGGAAAGGGTTCGCAAGGCAACGGGTTTGCTGGAGAGTTCGGTCGTTCCAAATCAGAACATGAAGGAAGTGAGTATATAGTTAACTAATACACGGCGGTTGCATTTCTTTGACGTTATGGTATGCTTCTTTTACTGATTAAGATTTTTTGCTTCCCAGCTCAATTGTGGGATCTGTTTTGAGGCCTATCCTCATGATAGGATGTATGCTGCTGCTTGTGGTCATTACTTTTGTAGCGTGTGTTGGACAGGTTAGTAAGAGTATCAAGTTATGACGGAATAGAGCATTTTGATTATTTCATGTGTTTTCTTCTGGTTTTTTAGTTTAGGTATTTTATACCATTTTACTTGTTGCTGTTTTTGAAACTTCACCGTACACATATTATTTGGTACTTAATCTTTTCTTCGTTCAGCGTCTTATAGAAGATTTTTTGCTTTTACCAGTGACTTTTATCATACACAACATATCTGGAACATCTTCACTTGAATTTAGGGTAGCTATAGTTCCCTGATTTTTGTTTCGAGTTAAGATATTTACTTTCCACTGAGACTATAGTTTTACTTCGGCAGGTTATGTTAGCACAGCAATAAATGATGGACCTGGGTGTTTGATGTTAAGATGTCCTGATCCATCTTGTGGGGCTGCTGTTGGTCAAGACCTGATTAATTTACTGGTTTCCGAGGAAGATAAGCAGAAGTACTCTCGTTACATTCTTAGATCTTATGTTGAAGATAATAAAAAGGTAAGCTTGCCGACTTATTACTTTTTTCTTTTCCATATGGATGGTAAGCTTGACGACTTATTATTACATTTTTTTTGTCATATGGTTGTTATTTACTAAAAGTGCCACATTTACATGTCCTTTGTGCTTCCACATGCGCAAGAGTTAAAAGATACCTCCTGTCCCGTGTTTTGTTGCTTTATATGCATGGTAAGAACAGTGAATATTGGGGCTTAAAGCTGACAATTTAGGTTGAGAGAATTAATATATACTATAAAGTGCCGCCATTGGATCTCTAAGTACTCCACAACTTTTGTATCTTTCTGTGATACTTGGCCCTCCATACATTTTTAGTGACCTGTGCATTTTCAGTCTCTTCTTATTTCGGCTAGATATTTATCACTCACGCAATGCTGCTGTTTGATTTTTGGTTCCTTCTTTGTGTTGCTCTTTTGTAGACAAAGTGGTGCCCTGCGCCAGGCTGTGATTTTGCTGTTGACTTCGTTGCTGGTAGTTCAAGCTTTGATGTTTCTTGCAACTGCTCATTTAGCTTTTGCTGGAACGTAAGTTTCTTTTGTTGGTATTTCTGTACCATATTTCTTTTAGTGCATAGTTGTTTACCTCACAAGCTATCTGAATTCACTTGAAGTGTACCGAGGAAGCGCATCGACCAGTTGACTGTGTCACTGTTGCCAAGTGGATCTTGAAGAATTGTGCCGAGTCTGAAAATATGAATTGGTAAATCCGTTTTGAATCAAATGCGAATGTTTCCTTTTTGCAATAATCTGGTTGTGGTGCTAACATGTTTTTGCTAATTTTTTGTTCAGGATATTAGCCAACTCTAAGCCTTGTCCAAAATGCAAACGACCCATTGAGAAAAATCAGGGGTGTATGCATATTACCTGCACACCTCCTTGCAAATTCGAGTTTTGCTGGTAATTGGTTCATACATGTCAAATAAAATTCTTATATCATGCCTGGTTATAAGCTTCTGCTATACTTATAGTTTCTATATTTGCATTTGTTTTGAATATGGTATCGTCTCTGGGACTTGGCCATTAACGTTTATTTTCATATGCTTCCAGGCTCTGCCTTGGTGCTTGGTCAGATCACGGAGAAAGGACAGGAGGTTTTTATGCGTGCAATCGCTACGAGACAGCAAAGCAAGAGGGATTGGTACATTCTATTGCTTTATAGTTTCATAGTAAAATAGACCAAAACTCTTGAAAATTTATTAGCCCAAATCCCTGATTGTTTTCTCCTGGTTTTCTTTTATAGTATGATGAGGCGGAGAAGAGAAGAGAAATGGCTAAAAATTCTTTAGAGAGATATACACATTACTACGAAAGATGGGCGACTAACCAGTCTGTAAGTTTTGTTTATCGGATGAGGAAATTGTATTTTTGTACCTTTGGTTGTGTATATATGTGTGTATGTATAATTGTATATATTCCTTAACCATGCTTTTGAAAATGTTTTTGATTTAATCTTCTCGTAGGATTTTATCTTTCTTTTGGTTGTATACAAATTTTGTACTTAAGAAAAGAAAAGAAGAAATGACTAGATTTAGTACTGTTGTTTTAGATTGATGCTGAACATGTGATACAATAAATTTCCCAGTGGCCATGTATGCTTATGAAAAATGATTTCACTATCTCTACCAGTTGTCTCTATATTAGAAGTTGACTCTCAGTTACAGGGCACATGTACAGTATTTGCCCGATGCTAACTAATTTTTCTTTTCCTATTTACAGTCTAGGCTAAAGGCAGTTGCAGATTTGCAGCAAATGCAATCTGTGCATGTAAGTAAATATTTCTGCTTTCGTATTTTTGCAATATCTTCGCCACTGATGTTTTCATCTAGAGGCGTGTAGATTAGATTTTATTTCAGGTAACTAGAGCTACTCCCTTATCGGTGGTTGTAGTGTTACTGTTGAATATGAATTTTGATTCTGTTGGGTGCTACATGTAAAATCTGAGCTTCTGTTTTATACATTGAACACATCATCATTTTGTCTTGACCATGGGAGGGCCAAGCCGCTAAGCTATCTCTGTAGGAGATATTTACCAATACATGCTATATTAGCAAGTGATCTTTATCTATTAGATGTGCAATGTGCACAACTTAGAAAGCAAAAAACCTGCTAAAAAAGCGAGGATCAGTACTTCTATTTATATTTATAGTACGTTGATGTTGTCTTCTTCTTGGAAGAATGAGAGTCAGAAGGCTAAAGAGGTTTCTAGTTTGGGAGTTTATGGGTTTGATGGACATTGTAGTCTTTTGAGAGTTTCTGGTAAATTCTGTAATTTCAGATTTGGATTGGTCTGTTTAGGTGTTTTTTTTAAGTGCCTCCTTCAATGCCTCTCTAGCCATATTTCGGTATCATGAACTTAGATTGTAAGCTCTTGAAAAAGACTGCTATAACATGTTTAGGGGGATTTGAATGCCTACCTATGAAAGGTACCCACCTTCTCGTACTCTCTCTTAGACAGAAGTCACAGGACGTAGGGATGGTTATCTCTTTCCTTCTATCTAAAAGTATCGTCTCGAGTAAGATCAGATTCACTTTTGCCTGTTACCAGAGGTTGTGATCAGATTCAAAAAATGAGGAATTTCAGCTGTATGTAAACCTGAAAAATGTTTTGGTTTGTAGATTGAGAAGCTAAGTGACAAACAATGCCAACCTGAGACGCAGCTCAAGTTCATTACAGAAGCATGGCTACAGGTAACTCTTCTAGTCATTCTCCCGTTTATTAGACGTCAAACCACATTGTCTTTAATATGATTCTTTTGGTTTCTCCACAGATTATTGAATGCAGGCGTGTGCTGAAGTGGACCTATGCTTACGGATACTACTTAACTGAAAATGAGCATGCTAAGAGACAGTTCTTTGAGTATCTGCAAGGTAGAATTTTCATTTTCCAACCCTTTCTGCTGCAGTAGCAGTTGCCAATTTTATTTTCCCTGTTCTCATGTCTGTTTGTTACTGCTTTAGGGGAGGCTGAGTCTGGCCTGGAAAGGCTTCATCAATGTGCAGAGAAAGAATTACAAACATACCTCAATGCAGAAGGCCCATCTGAGGGCTTCAATGACTTCAAAACAAAGTTAGCTGGACTGACGAGGTACATCTAAATTGGCTGAACTCTTTAAAATTTGAAGCATGCTGTCTTCATCAAATAATGCTTTGGCCTAGTCATCTAAAATTAAATTTCTGAAAACATGTTTAGATTTATGTTTGCAATTTTATATTCCAAAGTTTCCAAGATTGAAAGGACAACGCTTGGATTGCTCCTTAAGAGGGAGAAAGTTCTGACGGGACTTTGAAGGCTTGTGCACAACCTGATTGTAAAAAATAGCTGTTTTATATACTAATTGGTAACTGTATCTCTAACAACAGTGTCACTCGGAACTACTTTGAAAATCTGGTACGTGCATTGGAAAATGGTCTGTCAGATGTAGACTCACAAGGTGCCTGTAGTAAGACAACAAGCTCAAAGAATTTGGGCGGGGTAACCAAAAGGGGTGGGAGGGGCAAGGGAACTACATCCAGAACTACTTCTACTGGTCCCAGTAGGCCCCAAGAAGACTCTCCTTCCTGGCATTGCGAACATTGCACTTTTGCAAATGCTAGGGCCAATGTTACTTGCCAGATGTGCAATCGTTCACCAAGTGCGCGTTAACAACCCCCCACTTTCTACAAAGATGACGGCTGCGCGTGATTACAAGAACTTCAGATCTGCCAATCACATCTTTGGTGGAGTTCCAGTACTGTGCCCATCCGTGTTATGTTTGTGGTGCTGTGAATTAGGGTGTGTTCTTGGTTGGGTCAGTAGTCAGTCACCAAACAGGCGAAAGGATAGGACGAGAAAGTTGAGAATAAAAAGAAAATTTAGGGAGGAAAAATAGCCTTACTCTGAAGTACTTTGTTGTGTTGGAAAAAAAAGAAGTTGCAGGTAACACTTGTTTTAGGATGCTATCGTCTCTAATACGATTAAAATTTACAATGTACATAAATCTTTATCTATCCCTTGCATTTACTTGTCGTGGTGTATGGAATTGGTTTTGTTTGCCATCATCATTTTTTATTTGCTCATCATCTTCTTTAGTTCGCTATAAGAAGAAGGAAGGGTTTGTAGTTCTGTGCTTCATAAAACTTCAAGAAGTAATGTAAAATATATGAACTTTCACAGGAAGACATTTTGCATGATTCACAACTTCTATCTCAGACTGTCTTGATTGTAAAGTAAATCCCAGAATCAGTACAACAACTTTTACAAGGCACAGAACACAATTTCATCGACAAGTTTGAGTTTCCTTATGAACCAACTGATAAAGGAAAACCAGTAGACTGGAGCCAATTATCAGCACCATGTAAGAATTTCCCTACTGTAAACTGTTCCACTAAATATTCAGTGCAATTCCTTTTGTAACCGCCCCATGTCACCCTATGTCTTGTATCAGAACCTGGACCAACATTCATGTACTCGATATATTCGACTGTGTCCAGCGTACTGTACTGATTCCATTCATACCACCCTGCAGGATGAATGAGGTCTCCCAAGTAACTTTTCATCACTATCGTTCTCGAGTGATTTCTCCATGGCCGACCTAAGAACGTGTAAGAACTTCTTCCAGCTCTAATCAGATCAGGTGCAGCTTCAATGGTGCAATTTTGCAACGAAATTCCAGTGTTCTGATTTGGGTCTTCTCTTCCTTGAGCTGTTATCATGTTTTTTTGTCCTGCAATAGGTTTGCGCACAAGGATAAGGCAGTTCTGAAATATCGCAGCAGCATTTCCAAAGATGAAATCAACAGTTCCTTGGATAGTGCATTCACGGTAGAATTGACGAAGCGAGTGAACGTAAAGGGTATCCTGGAACGAAGCGAAGTTGCATTTGTAAAATGCAGAGTCTGAGGTTACTCGAACTGCAACTGCCTGCTGTTTCTCTGGACCTGACGTGTTTATGACTGTCAAATCTCTTGCTAAGAACCTGGCTCCAATCACAGCTGCAGAGATTCAAATCCAAATTATGTTGGCAACAAAAAAATGCAGGAAAAAATCACTAGAACAAGGGACAAGAAAGGTCTGGAAAGCAACGTACTAAGGGTAGCCGACTTGAACGTCGAGGAACCATCAAGGATGTTCTTGCAGCCTGTGATAGTGGAATCCATCCCATCCCCAACCAGCATGATGTTGGACTTTTCCCTCGGAATCTCGACACTCTCATTGTATATTCCAGCCTTAATCTTGATAACATACCTTTGCTTACTGAAACTAGGTGCCATCCTCACTGCCGCGCCAATTGTACGATCATTTGCATGCCCAACAGCTGCAACAGTAGTATTTGACATTATCTGAGGAACAACAATCTGCATTAGCTTCCGATCATTTGCAGTCATCCATGCCGGAAACCCATGTGACGCCTGACGATGTTTCGTAATCATCACTTTTGAACCACCACCACTAGTCGATTCCATGTATTTCACCATTGCCAAGCAATTACTAATCAACTTAGATACCGGGTTCAACAATCTCTGCACAACATCTTTAAGACCCATATGAGTTTCAGGGTTCGCTTCTTCAACATCTTCAATACCTTGAATACATGTGTTTTCATTCGTCATGGCAGCACTCAGTAAAGTCTTGAATTCACTATACAACTGATGACGAAAACCAATCAACACAGAATAATTCTTAAGTACATTACTAACTTGTCCAAGCTCATATAGGGTTTGATCCAACATCTCTATACAATCATTCAAAGCATTCTTTTCTTGTTGATTGCCATTAACAAGAAGAGAAATCTTAGTTCTTGAATCTTGAACAGATTTTACAGTTCCATTGATGGAGAATTCAAGAAGCCTTTCTGGACTAGTGATTCTTATAGATGAAGGAAATGAAGAAAAGGAGGTGAAACAGAGAGATGGGTAGAGAGTTTTTGTGCAAGTTTCGCTGATGATTGCAGTTTGAGGAGATGGAATTGTTGGATTGTGTATGTTACCAGATGATGGGTTTTCATTATTAACAAAACTGAGAATTGCAAGAGGCATGCCAATTGTGAGAGTGATAGTGAGGAGGATGATAATGAGTAAAGTCCACCATTTTTTCCGAGGATTTCTTGATCCGTTCTTGGATGTTTCAGTAGCAGCAGCATTGTAGGTTGTTGTGTTCATCATTGTTTCTTTTTCTTAGCAAGAAGAAGAAGAGAGCAGAGGAAATATTGCAGTTTCTGTTGAAAATCGAAGTCTAATTCCCCTTTTTGTTCTTACCAAGGAAAAATTTGACCGAAACGTTTCCACTGATAAGTACACCGTTTTTTTATGAAACAAAAAAATCGTGGATATTTCTTCCCCATGGTTCTAGAATGACATCACAAAAGCAGGCACGGAGCTGCGAAGGGTCTAATAGGACAGTAGTCCCCACTGGGTTTTCTGAATTTAACTAAATAGATTTAAATCCAAATTTTGAAAAGTAGTCACATCGCACGGGAGATTTTTCACAAAATTTTTCGGCTAGTTTACCGTTATAGCCCACTCGGTTGGAAGAATTAGAATCGTATGAATTCAATTTCTAGGGATGCGTCCAATTCCTTGAACTGAACGGGCAAATGAACTTTATGTAATTGGAAATTTTAATTCCTAGGAACCCAATTCCCTCCAAAATAATAGATTTCCATTGCATTGGTCCAATGATGTAATGGAATTGGATTCCGGGGTAATAACAAAGGTAATTGAATTATCTCAACCGAACATGAATTTTCTGTTTAGGAATCAAATTCCTTGGAATCCAATTCCAAGAATTGGATTACCCTATAATTGAATTCTTGAGATTCTAATTTTCCCAACCGAACGGGCTAGTAGTTCAACACTTTCTGAAAGAACTCTTACAAGGAGGATATGGCTTGTTCTAAAAAATACACTCCCTCTGTCCCACTATTAATTGACCTAGTTCAAGATTCCACAATTCGTAAGGCAAGGAAATGAAAAGAGTATTTTTTAAGTATTTTTTACAATTATACCCTTATAAATAATAACTAGTAAATTTAGAGATGATTTATCTCTCAAACTACACTACGGATGTTCGCAAACTTTATACCATTGAAAAATATTTTAGAACACCTACGTGACGAATGTAAACATGCCCATCAAATTATATATACTTCTTACAAAATTAGTGATAAAACACCTAGGTGACCAACTTTGTGGTACAAAAAATCCAGCCATATTATTTTTAATAAATTAAAATAATTTCATTAAAAAGTGGCACAAAAATCCCAGGTCAAATTATAATAAGCAAATTTAGTTTTTGTTACTTTAAAAAAACCCAAGCATACCCTTTTCGCTTTTCTTCTTCTTCTTTCTCCCATCTCCTTCTCCCCACCACCATCACCATCACCGCTAGCAGCACCGATAGATCTCCACGAACACCATCAGCAACACCTCCGTCACCACAAGCAACAACATCTACGTCACCACCGGCATCAATTTCCGTCTTCAAAACTTGGTTTTCTCCGTAATAGTTGAGAAAGAGGTTTAAATCCAGATTGTGTTTTTTAAAAAGGGGTTAGTGCATCAAAACCTCTTTAATTCTTCATTTTAATTCGTATCTCTGTATTTTAATCTTGTTTTGATTGAGAGTGATGTTGTTGAATCGATTATCGAAATTAGACTTCACAGAAAATGTATATCGAAGGTCAAATTTACGGTTTCTGTTTTGATTGATTCTTTTTTATTAGTCTCAACGGTTTGTTCGAATTAAAGTGGGTTTGTTCTGATTTTGAAATAGAGATGGTAGTATGAAGTTTAATTTTAATTTCGTAGAGAATTACGGTTTATGTTCTTCCCTAAATTAAGAAACTAGGGTTCTTCTTTTTGATATTGATCTATCTGCAAAATTTAGGAAGAGCGTTTTGATTAAGAAGGATCTGATTGAGAAAAGGATGTTGATGAATTTGAATCTCTGATGAGTTAAAAAGAGGGATATGATTTTAAGTTGAAATAGTGGGAGAGATTGTTATGTTTCTTAACGAATTAGAAGATTGAGTTGCTGCTGCTGTTTGCTAAATGGGTTTTTGACCTAGAAAGATATTTTACTGAGATGTAGTATATCAATTGATAGAATTATAGATGTTCTTGAAACTGCAGTTGATAGTTTTGATTATTAGTTTAGGTCATGATGAGTTACAGGGATTATGAAGCTGCAAATGTGATGAAGGTGATGGCTTGAGATGTTATGGAGTGAACTGATGATGAGTTATGTTAATGGAGATGAGATAGACATTTAAGTTGTTGATAGAAATGAGTATAAGTATGAAAATTCAAAAAATGGATGTTGTGATCATGGTAGAGCAAGGAAGTTTACTGTATGCAGTTGAGATAGGGATTCAGAAGAATGAGTTAGATTTGAATTCTGCTAGTTCCATAATCGTTACGGACAGAGATAATTAGTTCCATAGTCGTTTGCAACGACAAGACTGGAGTTTTGGTTCACTCGTTGGTTTTATCCTTCACATCCTTTCAAACGGTAAGGCGTTGGTGGGTTTACATAAATTAGCTATGTCCTGTCATATAATTTTGAGGTGGTTCTTTTTCAGTAATCGTCAATTTACAGTTATTCTCATGGAAATTTGGTGTTTATTTCTTCAATTTCTGCAGATATGTCGGAAAAATTCTCACAAACTTTACAAATCAATGATCTCAATGATTACATTGCACCATCACAAGCTTGCATAGTCTCTCTAAATGGGACTACGACTGCTAAGAAGCAGGAGACAGCCCAGGTGGTGGTGACTTTAGTTTCAATAAGAATTTTATTGATTTCTAGTTGTTATATCAAATGATTTTTTTGACTAATTATTGTTTTTGTTTTTACGGAACCAAGTGGTGATTGCACCTTCTGTCAAACAAGTGGACACAGAACCAGTTAAAATTTCATTGAAGGACTGCTTGGAGTGCAAGTACGGTGTCTATTTTATCCGTATAGCTTGTTTTTTTTTGTTTTAATCATTTGTGTATAGTCAGTAACATATGAATTGGTATGAAGTAAAGCAAATAGGCTAAGCACCATGGGCATGGGTACACAATTTACACTCACGATGGAGTGATGGGAAATAGCCAGTTACTTACTTAGAGTAATCCCGAAATAAAGAAAAATATATAAAGATAATATTATTATGTTAATCTAGGAGAGGGTGGTTCCACGGAGAAAGAGTTGTGTTTATGTCTCCTTTAGTTACAATTAGCTCGTTAGTTGCTAGACTTTTGTCGTAAAGAAGGAACATTTTTATATTTGAAAGACATGGTGGAAGGTTGGTTGTTCTTGTTGGTGAATGAGTATGTTGCACCAGTCTAAGGAACAAAGTCATGTTCATGTTTAAGATTTAGTTATGATGATTTAGGAGCTAAATATGTAACAAATTGATTTGTGATGTAGCATAGAGCATGGATCTGTGTTGTTGTGTTGTTGCTCTCTTGGCTAGGTCCACAAGGATGAGAAGAAGATGGTCAATGAAGCAGATGGTGCTGTTGTGGATAGACGGAGGATGAAAGTAGAGCTGTTTTTATGTAGAGCTGAGTTACAGGAAATGATGTTGTAAACTAGAGAAGAAATGAAGCTTAAATGAAGTGCAGCTACTGATGAATTATGATGAAACCAAAATTGGTTTCATCTAATTTTTGGTCAGTGGTGGTGGTGGTCGTCGGCGGGTGTTGGCAATGTTGCTGGTTTTAGTCGGTGGTGGTCGGCGGTGGTCGACAATGGTGGTGCTGGCAGTTGATAATATGTGTTGTAGCATAGAGCGTGGATCTGTGTTGTTGTGATGTTGTTGTATCCAAGACAACTGCGACATAAGATCCTTGTTGAATTTTTCTTGTAGTTGAATTCCGATGAAACCAATTAGGGTTTCATCTTATTTTACGATAAAACCAAAATTGGTTTCATCGGATTTATGATGAAACCAAAATCGGTTTCATCTAAATTTTGGTCAATAGTGGTGGTGGTCGGTGGCGGCGGTGGCGGTGGTGGTCATAGGTGGCGGTGGCGGTCGGAGGTGGCGGCGGCGGTGGTCGGTGGTGGTCGGAGGTGGCGGCGGCGGTCGGAGGTGGCGGCGGTGGTGGCAGCGGTTGGTGGCGGCGGCGACGGCGGCGGTGGTAGAAGGTGGCGTTGCTTGTTGGTGGTGACAATATAATAAGAATTAAAGTGGGGTTGATTTTTGTTTTTGTTGGGGTGATTTAAACTAAAAGGGTAATATAGACCAATTATATTAAATGGGATTTTTGTGAACAATTTGTTTTGTTGGAGCTTTTGTATATGGATAGTGACATCTTTGGGGTTATAACTCGCGGACCAAATGGTAGAATAACTTCTCAAACTACCTCACCCACTTTAGGCCACTTGGTCGGCTTAAAATTGTTCTTCGAAATTTTTTTGAAAACACGCTATTTGTACCAGTGAGTGAGGTAGTTTCCCCTCTTTATTTTCTAATAATTTGCAATCATCCTTAAAGATTTTTTTTTTGCTTAAGGGTGGTTAAGGTATCAAGGCAAGGGCATGCATTCGTTTGCACGAAAATGTGCGCTTATAAGACTATACACGTCTGTTAGCAATATTCTCTCCGTCCCACTATTAATTGACCTACTTATTTTTAAATTTTGTCCCATAATGGATGACCTATTTCACCAAATAAGGGGATACTTCTAAAGTTACCCTTTTAATTGATTTTTGTTAGTATAAGAAATACGGTCCGCGAGTTATAACCCCAAAGGTTTTTGTGAACAATTTGTTTTGTTGGAGTTTTTGTGTATGGATAGTGACACCTTTGGAGTTTTTGGACATGCTCTATAGTTACTCATCGAAGACACTTGAAGACATATTGAAGATAAAATGAAGACATCATCCTTTAGATTCAAGTTAGTAACTATTTACTATGACTTTTCCCATTTTTATCATGTTCTTACAGTCGTATTCATTGAAAATATAACATGTGAAGTTTGTTTACAGGGATTTAAATAACTTGATCAATTTAAGTACAGAGAGGAAGATATACATTAGATGTTTTGACAACTTAAGTATTAATTTAGAGTTACGAAGTATAGTCCTCTATACCCCTATGTTTTGTCGTGACACTAATAGATAGTTTTTTATTATTTAATATTGAACTCTTAGCTTTAATATGTACTTTGATAATCAAGTTAGAAAAAAATTTCTCCGACATGTATTAAAATGTTTTGAACTTTGAAGTTATGTTTCTTTTACAATTTGGATTTAGGACCAGGCCTAGGACTGATCCCAAGTGGCAGTTTCGATCCTAAATCAGGATCGATCACATAATCGATCTTGATTATATTTTTGCTTGTTTTTACACTTTTGAGTTGTTTGATTATCATTGATTAATGGATTTTCAAGATGTACGTATATATGTAATTGGAATATGAGAAGTAAATATAACAGGCACATATATTTAAGTCTTATATTTTTTGTTCTTATAAACTTCTTAATTTGATACTCAAGGCTAGATATTATATATGCAATATTTTTATATTGAATTTCTTTATGATTAGTTGTATAGAAATTATATGCTTTCTATCCCCAGAAGATTACATATTTCTAGTTGACTAATTTAGCAAAGTACATGAATAAGCACCTAGCTAATCACTTAGACTGATTATATTATATACTTTCATAAAGAAAAAATAATTCATCCATAGTTTTAGGAAATCAACACTTCACATAGTTTAGGAAAATCGTGTATTACATAATTACAACAGACAACTTCTTATGCTTATTTTTGAGTCTCTCACATTAATACATCATTAGTGAACCTTTGAGCACGTTTGTAGAACATCCCATTTCCTTCGCATGCAGGAACATTCTTTCCTTATTTCATATATGACATAACGATTGAATTGTTCAACCTGAAATGAGATGAATTACACGTTAGAGGTGCAAACATTAGATGATCATGTAGGTATTAATATGCCGAATTACTAATTTTTCACTAAGAGAAGCTTGTAGGTGATGGTCGTTCACAATTTTTCTAATTTGACAGAACTCTCGAGTATCCCTTTTGATATATTCGAATCGAAATGCTAAGTATTTACATAAGTGGTTTTTGGGATTCCCGCGCTCATAATAGAACTCTTTAACTCTCTTACCAAAAAAAAAAAAAAAAAAGTTTCATCCGGACGTTCTCGGAAGAGAGGAATGAGTGATTTCACGAGCTGTTCTTTCAATCCCATGTCATGTTCCAAGATCTATTTGAGAAGTGGATCAAGTATGAATGGATAAAAGTTGCAAGTTTGGGGAAAAAAGTGCTTGTGAAATAAGTTGTACTTATATAATTGAAGACTTAACGGCTAGTTATTTGAAATAAATTCTAAAAATCTTATTATAACAATATCCACATTGATCGATTTTAGCCTTACAAATTCACAGAAAAAATGGCTAGCTAGAATCGGTCGTTAGGAATGTCCATTTAGACCGATTCTAGTCTAAAAAACATCTAGAAAAAAAGATATTATTTACTAAAATCGTTCGTTATGGATGTCCACATCGAACGATTGTAAGATAAAACCATAACTACTAGTTGGATAAAATCAGTCATTATAAATGTCCACATAGTCCGATTCTAGCCTAAGTAATATCCAGAAAAGATGGGTTTTTACTTATAAGAATCGATCCACATGATTTCCTACATCGACTGATTTTTGTACCCAGTCAAGTTTTGGAAAAAATTCCTAGAATCGGTCGATACATATGTTTATATCAACCGATTATGTAATCATGATAACATTATGTAATCAAATCCCTAAAATCGATGTATATGTATGAACATATAAAACTATTAATTCTGGTGAAAAGATACAAACGGTCTTTATGTAGGTACACATCGACCAATTATAGCTTAAAAGTATCCAGAATTCCTGTATTTTTGGCCCAATTTGGAGTATTTTTCTCATGTCTTAGGAAAACACAGTAGTTTTAAAACCAACCACATCCATTCATTTATATACTTATAAACATAACATGTTTTCGATCTATCAATAAACATAAGTTAAAGACAAAAGTTTTGACTGTGTAGTTTTCCATAGTTAAAGACATAAGTTTGGAAAATAAGAATCCATTAATAATCTTCATCAACATTAACACTAAGACATCCCCAACCACCACGACCATCTCTTCCTTGTTTAAGAGGTCGTTCTTCGCCGACATCATTATCACCACTATCAAATTGGGGGTGCCTGAATCACCTCATGGGCTCCTTTTCTCCCTAGTTCTCCTCGTTGGCCTCGTCTCCGACGCTCACCCAAAAGATGTACCAACATTTTTCATCTACAGAATGTTTAATTTTTCAATCCTCCTTTTATCATCCTCAACATTTTCTCATTTCCTAATACATGTTTTTCTCTGTTTATCCAAACCCCAATTCCCTTTTTCCGTTTTCATTTCAGAAACAAACATTTAAGAAATAACGAAAATATCATTAACAAAACAATAAGGGAGTAAGTGATACGTACCAAAAAATCGAGAGCTTTATCTCGATCCTTGATGAAGTGCCTCTCATTCATTCATATAACACGAGTATGAGAAATGTTGAGGTGCCACAACATGTAGTCTGAAGATATCCCAACATCTGTTTTCAGAGACCTACCCAGCTCATTGATGTTGTACCTCATATCTTCTCAATCATTAGATGTTGGTAAAGGTTTGTGAACAACCACAAGATCGTTATCAAGAGACATTACAATCATTCATGGACTTAGGGAATTCCACTCATATAAGAGAGTAGTGTGTCAGAATAATTGGAACTACTGGGACCCAAGGACGTAACTTATCACAAAAAAATGCATCAATTACTACTCATCCTTATCACTAATACTCTATGATAACAGATAAGTAAAATAATTTTTCGTTGTATATGTAAATGATTATAAATTACGTTAAATAGCCATAGTGGATATGAGCTAGGCTTCGTAGAGCTTGAAAAATGGTTGTTTTCCTTTCTCTGCTTATTCTTTTTATTCTCTCATTTATTTAGACTTCATTTAGGACCAAATGTATGCGCAAGGTAAGTAAGTAATCTTAACACAACATGTATGAGATTTCTTGTGGGTGAAAACTAACTAGTATTTCTAAAAAGACTTCACGAATGGTCCAAAAGAAACATGTACCTAATGGAATGACATGCCAACCATCAAGATATAATTAATATAGGTGTGTTAGACTGTGGATCCGTATATCGTAGGTATTCCTTGTGAAACATGCTTGTTGTTGTATAAGTTTTTTGTTACTGTGATTCTGTAATGTAAATGTCTGAATATGATTCTTTTTTTTTGTTGTCTGCGCAATTTTCATATAGGAAGGTGTGACAACACCTATCTGTGTGAAGTATGCTTAGAAGGTAACTATAATATACTGAATAATAGAGGAATACATAATACATATAGTGGATTTCAACATTACAATAATTGATAAGAGGGGATGCTATCACTATGAGAACACGGGAAGGTCTTATCCATAACTTAACAGTGATAGGGTATAAACTCGGAACAAAATATTCATCTATAAAACTTAGATTTATAGCCCAGTTGGTTTATTTTTAATGTATTATATTTAACAACATTAAGATCATTGATTCTCACAGGGGAATAATAGTGCGGTTGCAAGATAGAGGTAACATTTTTCTTATCAATTAGCATTTTCTTTTAAAATAACTAAAAGTAAATGCATTACAAAAACATATACTGGTGGGAAGAAAAAAACCAATTAACATCACAACTTTTCCAAAAATCGGCTCTTCATTCTCTAACACAATGTTCATTTACAAATCAGTTCTCTATTACTCGTATTGCCAACAACTATGAGTATTCCTATAAAAAAATGTTGAAATTTATACAAGTATGTCTTATAGGTATTAATAGATGCAGATCGTCACAAGGTTCATTGACATTACCTCCACGCTTGAGGGTGAATTTTCCCAAAGGAGGAAAAGATGAATACTTTGAAAAACGTATACTCTTGTCTGTCTATAAACTTGCACAAAAAAAGAAAGAAAGAAACAACAAGTTAGTAATGTATGATATATAAAAGTTACTAATGCAACATAGACGGAGTGAAAATGTAAAATTTCATAAGAGAATATTAAACGACTTTGACGACGCCATACACAATTTCACTATTTTTACCCAAATACCACCATTCATGAATATTGTAGACTCATCTATAGTTTTTGAAACATTCTGTTAGAGCATTTCGCGGTCAAACTCGCATGCGTTGCTATCTCAAGCATGTTTTTCAATGTTAGTGATCAAAACTATAAGTCTTGATTTCTAGCCTATTTGTAGATGTCTCGGACCAGGACATAGATAGTGTAGTGAGCTTAAATCTCTCGACGTTCATCTCTTGAAGACGAAGAACTACTAAGGGGATCTTGTGGAACTTTTTCGACAAAAGGTATGTGGAGACTTGAACTTATCTATCACTTGGAAAGTCTATTTCTACTATCTCCTATATTGAGACATAAGTCGTGTTATGGTAGGACTTGAAAGAAGCCTACGACTAAGTCTAACTGCAAGTGCACAACGTCCTATTGTAGACAAGGAAAATACAGGTCGATCCTTAGGGAAAAGGTGGGTGTAAGTTGAAGCTTTGGTCTTTCTATACTGATTAGAACAAAGAGTAACCAAAAAGGGGGGTTTTGTTTGCCGATACGGCTAGATGATGGTAGTGACTGAAATAGTAAAACAGGATATAAGACAATGATAATGAGGATACTAGGGCCTTCAAATCCACCACTACCCTACACTATGTATTCAACTAATGATGTTATTCTTATCCTTATATCAAATAAGGGTGACGATCAAATCTGCCCTATATCTCAAGTGTTTCTCCGCTGGATAGTTCAATCACAACTAAGGTATCTTTCTAAAGCATTAACTATCTTGTTAAATAACAACTAATCTAAGGATCAATAACAATCTCTTTAAGCATGAGTTGCAGCATAATCAACACAGTGGTATTCTAACTACAATGGATACATGGCATACAATGTGAGAGCAAAATGTTGACGTACTTAGATTAAATTCTATCCTAAACAATTCAAGCATTCAAGAACAACACACATAATATGAATCACACATGAGCAAGTTAGAGCTTCATCTAAACCCTAGCTATGAAATTAGAACATCATGGAGATAATAAAATCAAACATGAATTACTGCTTGGTGCACCGGCTAATCCGGGCATGAATTTTACATCACACTGCCTTCTCTATTTATACACAATTTTCACTCAATCACTTAGAATTTTGATAATTAGAAAATACCCACTCACCCAAAAGATGTTTTCTGACGAACCCCTTATGCAGTTCAACTTTACAGCTCCTTCATTTGATGTTTGCTTTAGTTGTGAAGAAACCCTAGTCTTATCTCTCTCAATCATAGCTTCTACGTTTACTGTTTTTGATAAGGGAGAAGATAATATGGAGAGAAATAGAAACTAGGAGATTGATTGATGGCTTTTGAGAAGGTGGTTGTGCTCAGAAGTGGTCGGGAGTGGAGGTGTACTGGGAGTTTTTGCAGAGCTTGGAGAAGATGAGAACGAAGTGAATGAGATGTTTAGCTTATGTTCGATTAGGGAAGAATGGTAGGAGCTAGGGTGTTGAGCGGATACTTCAATTGTTGATGTCTCGGGTGGAGATGTCGTTGGATGCTCAGAAGTTAGATCGAATTCGATGGCTCATGATGGAACGGGTTTGGGTCTTGTATATTGGGTTTTATCTCTTGGAAGATCTTCTTCTAGGCCCAACTCTGTTCTCCCAGCTAATATCTCAAGCCCACGCCTAGTTTTATCTCTTGCAAACAACATTCTTCACTTGCGGATTAGGTGCAAAGGACATTCTTCACTTGCCTTCTAGCGCGAATCTCTGTTGTCTCTGTTCCGTTGTCACCAATTCTCCGCTTTTTTGGCTTCTCCAATCATCCAAGCTTTATTTAGTACCTAAAAACGCAAAATTAATTAGTGCAAATATTTCTTCTTGAAAACAATGAAAACACAAAATTTGGGATAATATGTGATTTTTAAGCGCAAAAGATGAGTTAATTGCCAATAAAAAGGTGTAGAAATATGCACTATTTGGCACTCATCATGTTACGATATAGTTTGCTCTATACACATTTGAGATTTCGAACTGAGTATATCTCGCTTACATATTTCTCGAAATATGTGTTGGTAAGCTTTCGTTTCGACCAAGATCATATTATATCATGAGAAAATTGCCGAGTAACATCTTACATGGTTTGTGTGATACAATCATTTGGTGTAAGACTTGGAAGGTTTCAATAATGATTATTTCAATATCTTGAAAATTGCTGTGTTGCTAATAGTGTGTGAAAACGGCTATTGACATTATAGAAGAGTGTTTCAATGATTGAAATAAAGAGTTGATGATGTAACCATCTTTGGATATAAACATATATAGTGTGTTCGCACATTAGTGTATAAGACCATAAACCGGGAGCCAATAGTATGCATATGTGTGTATACGAAATTGGTGAAGGAGACAAGTTAAGTATGCGTACCCGTACACATACTGGCGGAAGTTCTCGAACCGAGAATTTCTGCTGAGTTTGGTTTTGGCAAAACTCATAACTAGTCACCTTAAGTATGCGTACCCGTACGCATACTGGCGGAAGTTTTTGAACCGAAAATTTCTGTTGAGTTTGGAAACTTAACAAACTCAAAATCTGGTTGCTTAAGTACGCATATCCGTACGCATACTTAAGCTGGTTACTTTATCAAATCGGTCAAGTCCATGAACTTAAACATTTAAATCATAAGGAATGCAATCTTTGCAAAGCATGGCTATAATGTTCATGATTGATTCAAGTGAATCAAACCGATTTGATTTCAATTGTGTTTTCAAAAATATTGAACAACTCTTTAACTAGTTTCATTTGAGTCATTTGAACTAGATATGGTTAAGATGAATAAGGTTGATATGAGAGTAATCATATGTCTAACCTCGATTAACTCTTTGTGAACCAACCTGGTGTACGTGTTTAGGTACGGTTACATAAACCTAAATGAGGGTACATTTCATTTGTGTGTAACAAGCTAAGTTCGATCTAACGGTTGAAAGATATTAGCTTGGTTGAATCAGGTTTTTCATCTAACGGTGAATATTGAATGCTTTGTTACCAAGGTTACTTGGATTGCAAACCCTGATTTGAAAACTATATAAAGGAGAACTTTAGCAACTAGGAAAACTAATCCCCACACCTCATGTGTGTTACTAGCTGCATAACTAGATTCGATTATCCTTTAATCTTAGGTTTCTTCTCGAGACCCTGTAGGTTAACGACTTGAAGAATTCATTGGGATTGTGAATCCAGACCTAACAATTATCTTTGTAGGTGCGTGATATGATCTTGCTGCTTCTATCTTGTTGAGTGCAATTGAAATAATTGTCTCGAGATTTTATATTTTCGATAGGTAAGATAGAAAAGTAATCACAAACTAACTTCGTCTCATCGTTTATGATTCCACAATAACTTGTTTCGGTAGTCGATTCAGTTTATTATGAGGTGGTTGATAATTCTAGGCTGTTCTTCGGGAATATAAGTCCGGTTTATCAATTGGTTCCTGTTCACCTTGATTTATCAAAAGACGGAACAAAAACTCTTGGGTATTTATGTGGGAGACAGATTTATTCAATCCTATAGACTTTTTTGTGTGAGACAGATTTGTCTATCAAGTCTTCGACTTTGGGTCGTAGAAACTCTTAGTTGTGGGTGAGATCAGCTAAGGGAATCAAGTGTGTAGTATCCTGTTGGGATCAGAGACGTAAGGACCGCAACTGTACCTTGAATCAGTGTGAGATTGATTAGGGTTCAACTACAGTCCAGTACGAAGTTAATTGGTAGTAGGCTAGTTTCTTAGCGGCTTAATACAGTGTGGTGTTCAATCTGGACTAGGTCCCGGGGTTTTTCTGCATTTGCGTTTTCCTCGTTAATAAAATTCTGGTGTCTGTGTTATTTCTTTTCCGCATTATATTTTGTTATATGATTTAAATATCACAGGTTGTGCGTTAAGATCAATCAATTAAAATATCCAACCTTTGGTTGTTGATTTACATTGATTGACACTTGAACATTGGTCTTTAGTACCGTTCAAGTAATTCTTCTTATATTCAATCAGGCTCGCAGATTTCTATTTACTGATTGCGGATTGAATTAAGAGTTAGAGATATTAAACTCTTTGGTATACTTTAATATAGATTGAGTATGACTGTCTAGTTGATTCTCTATAAAGTGTATTGGAGTAAGTCCTCTCAGATTGCCAAACGAATTGTTGGGTGTGGTTGTTAGACCCCCGCATTTTCAATTGGTATCAGAGCATGCAAACATATTTAAGACCTCATAAGTCTGTGTTTGTAGCAATCTTTGCTCTGAAAACCTAAGAAGTATCTCTTTAGTTAACGCATATTATATGTTTTCCAAAGGTTCAAATTACACCAAAAATCTTGGATTTGCCTCAAAGGATAACTCCTTAGAAGATTCTTCCGAATCCCGAGGGAAAAACAAGATCTGCGGGATTGTGTCAGAATCCGAAATGGAACTCACCGGATCTTTAAAAAAATCAGTTGATATCATTGATGTTCAAGTTTCTGAAATTATGAATATTGAAGAAAAAATGATCTGCTTGTTGATGAACTTGAGAAATCCCTTGAAAGAGAACGTGAACTATATTGTTATATTGAATCTCTCTATGACAGTGTCGAAAAAATGGTCCAAGAGACTACTCTACAACGTGAAAAGATTAGTTCTCTTGAAAATACTGTTAGAAAAGACTCAATTAGAGAAAATCATTTAGTCAGGGCTCATTCATCAGAAACAAACAACTTTTGTGTTGAAAAAGAGAAACTTGTTGCATCTCTGCAACTTTCCCAAGAACAGTGTAACATTCTGAAAAAGGAAAACTCTGTTTTGAAGATTAAGTCATCTTCTACACCTTCTCCTGACACTCAAAAGGTTTTACCCAGTGTAAAGAAAAATTCCTACAAAGAAGTACCTACTGAGAGTCACTTGCAAAATTTGCACGTGAAGGATGAAGGTTTGGGATAAGACGGTCACGTCTCTAAACCACGATGTTGTTCTTTCTATATGAAAAGGAATCACTATGCTCTTCATTGTTTTATCAGAAGGAAACGGATCTCTAATCTTCATAATTTGCTTCTTTCTATTGCTATTGCTAATGGAGTAAATCATCTAACGACATCTACAGTGAGTTCCCTACCTACATAAAACCAGAAATCTTATAAAAATGATCTCTTGTCCAGAAATCATCACAGGTTACATGTTCCTCATTATGGTGTAAATCCATCTGCCACCAATGAACACTTATACTATGTTTATAAGAACAAGTCTGGTAAGTCTAGATCAAGAAAATGGAAATCCTCCAAATTCCCTATTCTGGAACCGATTTCTAGAGGTCCTAGACTCAGTCCTCAGAAAAATCCTTCAAATGGACTTTTGAAAAGGTTTATGAAAAATTCCTCTGGAATACGTTATAACCGATGGAAAGAAGGAAATATACAAGTAAAATAGTCAAACAACTTGTACAAACCTTCTCCCATGTTTAGTGGTGAGATTACTTCTCACTTCGTTACCTAACTCTAGGTAATCCCATCCTTGAATATATCTTGAGAGATACAAGGATGATGACTATGGGAGTCTCAAGATTTATTGTATATCTGTTGTAAGTTGTTGTCAATCAATTTGAGTCATGCTAGCCTACTTCATGATTCGTGCTCTAATTTTTAAGAATTATTGAGTAATATTGGCAAATGTTTTTTACTTCTTAATATCTTTTGCTAAAATCCATCCCTCTCTTGCGAACGGTCCATGAACGTCCGTGTCCTACTCCTAAGAATTCTTAGGGTTTTGTCTCTGAGAATTGTCTTCTTTTGATACATATATACCTTATACTGTATTAATCCATCCTTATCAAAATATTCATGGAGAACCTTGCAAAATCTCAAGAGATTGTGCAACTTGATATGGAGGAAGACACTCAAGGACGTGATTTGATTCAAGAGCTGGTTCTAAAGAAGATGCTTGCAAGGAAGGACCACAACTCTTGTATTGATGATTCCGTTAAGGATTTAACTCGTTTTCAAAATGATTCAAAGGTCGAGTTTGCAAATCTCCAACTGCAAATAAACCAACTTTTAGATGGTCAGGCCAAAATCCTTGCAAATCAAAATATTCTGATACGGAACAAGAAGAAACTTATCATGGATTGAGTCGAGGGTATACAACTTTCTCGGGTTGTTGATCGTAAAGTTAGTGTTCTAACTTACGAACATGGTGTGTCTACGGTCAAGGGAATAAAGGAAATCAGTGACACCTTCTATGATGGATTCATTGAAAGGTATGAGGTTCTCAATGAACTTTGATTTTTTCTAGTAAGTCTTCTTTTTATGTTTTTAGAAGAATAACTAGGGTTTGGAATAGCCATTATTGTGAGTACACATAGCTATGTACAACAATTTTCATCTTCATTGTTTTTAGATTTATTTATTTAAATTCGAAAGTATTTTTTTGGAAGATGATTTTTGCAATTTTAATCTTTATGATTTTATATATTTCAAATTGTTATGGGATATGTTGTTTACGTCCGTGAACCTGTGACTGTCCCATACTTGTTCAAAAGTTATCTCCATTATGTCGATATGAATGTATTGATGGAAGATAGAATGAACTGTTGACATTACAAAAGTCAAAGCCTTTTATGTCATGTTTTTGATAAAAAGAAAGGATAAAACTTTTGCTTTCAAGGATTAAGTCTATTATATGTCATTGTGCAAATAGTGATGAAAAATAGAATGAATCCTTGTCTATTCCGCAGTATTTGGTCGATCTCTGATCCACAATATTTGTGCATATACTGTGTTGTTCCATAAGGTTTCTTATGTTGAGCACAATCGACTGAGTTGATTATTCTCTTATGATTAACTTAGTTGTTGCTCCGCGAGGTTCCCTATGTCGAACATGCTCAACTAAATTAATCATTCTCTTTTGGTTATTTTAGTTTTTGCTCCGTAAGTTCGCTTATTGATAGACACATTTATGTGTCTAATTTGTCCTCAATGTTTCGTATTGTTAATATTCGTTTTCGTCCTTATTATGGTGTTTTGTGTGTTTGTAGGTATTTTTGGAAATTTCGGCTCGAAAAGTTGCCCGGAGCACCCTTGGAGGACACGTGTTATTCGGACTCTCACTGTTGGTTAAGGGGCACCTCAATTACTAAGGGGCACCTTCTTTGCTATACGCACCCCAGCTGTTGGATAAGGGACAACCCTTTCTTCTTCGTTTAAATTTGTTTTGGCAGGAAATTTTCATTCTCAAACTGTGGATTTTTCGATCGGAATTTGGAGGGGTTAGAAGTTAACTCAATCGCTGAAACTTCATGGGTAGACATGATATGACAATAGAAAGCTGGTATGGGTGTTCGTTTGAATCAGAATTGGCTCAATCGTGTCATGGAGTGAAACAGAGCAACACGTTCACCGGAGGAGTAGTTCACGGGTTTGCTTGAGTTTTGGAGAATTCGAGCGTGTTATACACATGTTAGATGACTCGAACAACAGACATGATCGTGACAGAGATAAATAAGGAGAGTTCAGCAGCTGTAGATGCGTGCAGGAGAGAAGAAAGGAAAGAAAATATATCTTCTTTACTGCCGAGTAATGGAAGATTATAGGAAGTAATGAGGCGATATTCTTGTACCTGTTGAGTATAAATTGGAGGCTTAGACTCAGAAAGAGGGGATGGAGAGTTAGGGGTGAGAATACAGCAGAGAATCGGGAGTTGCAGAGATTGTCTCTGCTGCTGCCATTGAAGAACATACGAAGAACATAAGACTACAAGAAGCAGTCGTAATTGCTATAGTGATTGCGACACATAGTGACAGTCGTAGAAGCTACAACGATAATGACCCACAGCCGAGGGTCGTAGTTCTTTGGTTTGTAACAAATATAATTGTTATAAACCCGATTTTGAATTATTTCTCCATTTTCTCCTTGTAAACACCTTTTTGAGCAATGAAAAATTCCTTTGAGTGTGTTTTCACCATGCAGAGCTAGACCCTATCACTGGGACAACGGAGGAAGCAACTTTACATGATTGTGGTAAATGAATTAATTCTTTTATTGACTTTTTGCATAGACTTAATTGCTTTATGATTTCTTTTAATTATTTGTTATTTTGTTAGATGCCGCATGCTTAGTTCTAAATACTTTAGATGCGTCATGCTTTTAACTTACAAATAATATTTTACGAAATCTATTTTCGGCAAAGAACTAGAGTCACAACTTCTGTTGTTTGAGATATATTGTCTAGGGTTAATGACTGAACCATAACAATATGAAAAATAGTGGAATGCTGCGTCTCAGCGTCTCTTCATCTTGTGACAAATTGTGTATATATATTTTTCCTTTTTTTCTTTATTAAGTCTTAAAACAAATTCTCAACAAATCTGAGTGAACGAATCATTTTACTACAACTCAATTGAAAATCACATCACTTATGTCGAGTATGACCAATTAAATCGATCACATTTTATGGTTAATTTGGTTATGTATTCTAATTGAATTAATCATGAGTTCTCTTGTGATTAATTTGGTAGTTATTTTCTCGATTGAACTACTATGGGTTCTGTTGTGGTTATTTCAATTGAATTTTGTGGATACAAATTCGTGTTTTCATGTGATTTGTTTGTCCAAAAGAAATCCTTCTTTTCTAGTGAAATTAAGGTCGCCTTTGTTGTTCCTTCGGGGATGACATTTTATGGGGGAGAGTTCATTTTGAACTTGTGCGTAATTGCCAAATCTTTGTGGGGAGTGCGGCTGTGGAATTTTTAGGGGTTATCTTGTATCTTCATTAACTCCTTGATGAATGCATTTAGCTTCGGCTTTATGATTGCATCTAAATTTGTTGGTATGTTAATACACCTTTTGGTCATGATGTACCTCCGTGGAAATTTCATTAGGATCCCACTAATGTTCGTACCTTTACCAATTTTGTTGACAAAAAGGGGGAGAATTAATGTGTAGTTCACACTACAAATACATATGGTTTACGGATCATTATGTAAGAGGGAGTGGTTTTCATGTTGAGATATGTATTGACTAAGGGGGAGTGATGCATATCACCATAGTGTTATTGTCAAAGTTGTGATACAATTGAACTTTGATGTTGTGTCGTAATACCATGACACTATATAACAATGATTGAGAGCATTTTGTTTTCTCATTGTTATAGCTACGGATCTTCACAACTGCGATGCTGAACTTACAACCTTTAGGATCATGGAGTACTTGGAAGTGACAAAGATTTCGAGTCGCGTTGAAGATTCCAAGGATGGATAAGAAGCTTATTTTTTATCTTTTTTGTAATCCATATGTATTGATAGTTTTGTCACTAAAATTGACAAAGGGGGAGATTGTTAGAGCATTGCTCGGTCAAGGTCGCTTGCATTGATATAAGTCTTGATTTCTAGCCTATTTGTAGATATATCGGACTAGGACATAAATAGTGTAGTTGAGCTTTAATCTCTCGACGTTCATCTCTTGAAAACGAAGAACTACTAAGGGGAGCTTGTGGAACTTCTTTGACAAAAGGTATTTGGAGACTTGAACTTATCTATCACTTGGAAAGTCTATTTCTACTATCTCCTATATTGAGACATAAGTGGTGTTACGATATAGTTTTCTTTATACACATTTGAGATTTCGAGCTGAGTATATCTCACTTATATATTTCTCGAAATATGTGTTGGTAAGCTTTCACTTCGACCAAGTTCATCTTATATCATGAGAAAATTGCCGAGTAACATCTTACATGGTTTGTGTGATACAATCATTTGGTGTAAGACTTGGAAGGTTTCAATAAGGATTATTTCAATATCTTGAAAATTGCTTTGATGTTAATAGTATGTGAAAACAACTATTGACATTATAGAAGAGTGTTTCAATGATTGAAATAAAGAGTTGATGATGTAACCATCTTGGGATATAAGCATATATAGTGTGTTCGCGCATTAGTGTATAAGTCCATAAACCGGGAGCCAAGAGTATGCATATGTGTGTATACCGAATTGGTGATGAGACAAGTTAAGTATGCGTACCCGTACACATACTGGTGGAAGTTCTCGAACCGAGAATTTCTGCTGATTTTGGTTTTGGCAAAACTCATAACTAGTCACCTTAAGTATGCGTACCCGTACGCATACTGGCGGAAGTTTTTGAACCGAAAATTTCTGCTGAGTTTGGCAACTTAACAAACTCAAAATCCGATTGCTTAAGTACGCATACCCGTACGCATACTTAAGCTGGTTACTTTGTCAAATCGGTCAAGTCCATGAACTTAAACATTTAAATCATAAGGAAAGCAATCTTTTCAAACCGTGGCTATAATATTCATGATTAATTCAAGTGAATCAAGCCGATTTGATTTCAATTGTGTTTTCTAAACAATTGAAGAACTCTTTAACTAGTTTCACTTGAGTCATTTGAACTAGTTATGGTTAAGATGAATAAGATTGATATGAGAGTAATCATATGGTTGACCTCAGTTAACTATTTGTGAACCAACCCAGTGTACACGTTTAGGTACGGCTACATAAACCTAAATGAGGGTACATTTCATTTGTGTGTAACAAGCTAGGTTCGATCTAATGGTTGAATCAGGTTTTTCATCTAACAGTGAATATTGAATGCTTTGTTACAAAGTAACTTGGATTCCAAACCCTGATTTGAAAACTATATAAAGAAGAACTTTAGCAACTGGGAAAACTAATCCCCACACCTCATGTGTGTTACTAGTTGCATAACTAGACTCGATTCTCCTTTAACCTTAGGTTTCTTCTCGAGACCCTGTAAGTTAACGACTTGAAGACTTCATTGGGATTGTGAATCCAGACCCAACTATTATCTTTGTAGTTGCGTGATCTGATCTTGTTGTTTCTATCGTGTTGAGTGCAATTGAAATAATTGGCTCGAGATTTTATATCTCCGATAGGTAGGATAGAAAAGTAATTGCAAACAAACTTCATATCATCGTTTGTGATTCCACAATAACGTGTTTCACTAGTCGATTAAGTTTACTGTGAGGTGATTGATAATTCTAGGATGTTCTTCGGGAATATAAGTCCGGTTTATCTATTGGTTCATGTTCACCTTGATTTATCAAAAGACGGAACAAAAACTTCTGGGTATTTATGTGGGAGACAGATTTATTCAATCCTATAGACTTTTCTGTATGAGACATATTTGTCTATCAAGTCTTCGACTTTGGGTCGTAGCAACTCTTAGTTGTGGGTGAGATCATCTAAGGGAATCAAGTGTGTAGTATCCTGCTGGGATCAGAGACGTAAGGAGCGCAAATGTACCTTGAATCAGTGTGAGATTGATTAGGGTTCAACTACAGTCCAGTCCGAAGTTAATTGGTAGTAGGCTAGTGTCTTAGCTGCTTAATACAGTGTGGTGTTCAATCTGGACTAGGTTCCAGGGTTTTTCTGCATTTGCGGTTTCCTTGTTAACAAAATTCTGGTGTTTGTGTTATTTCTTTTCCGCATTATATTTTGTTATATAATTGAAATATCACAGGTTGTGCGTTAAGATCAATCAATTAGAATATCCAACCTTTGGTTGTTGATTTACATTGATTGACACTTGAACATTGGTCTTTGGTACTGTTCAAGTAATTCCTATTAAATTCAATCAGGCTCGCAGATTTCTATTTGCTGATTACGTATTGAATTACGAGTTAGAGATATTAAACTCTTTGATATTAAACTATTAGCAACTGGGAAAACTAATCCCCACACCTCATGTGTGTTACTAGTTGCATAACTAGACTCGATTCTCCTTTAACCTTAGGTTTCTTCTCGAGACCCTGTAAGTTAACGACTTGAAGACTTCATTGGGATTGTGAATCCAGACCCAACTATTATCTTTGTAGTTGCGTGATCTGATCTTGTTGTTTCTATCGTGTTGAGTGCAATTGAAATAATTGGCTCGAGATTTTATATCTCCGATAGGTAGGATAGAAAAGTAATTGCAAACAAACTTCATATCATCGTTTGTGATTCCACAATAACGTGTTTCACTAGTCGATTAAGTTTACTGTGAGGTGATTGATAATTCTAGGATGTTCTTCGGGAATATAAGTCCGGTTTATCTATTGGTTCATGTTCACCTTGATTTATCAAAAGACGGAACAAAAACTTCTGGGTATTTATGTGGGAGACAGATTTATTCAATCCTATAGACTTTTCTGTATGAGACATATTTGTCTATCAAGTCTTCGACTTTGGGTCGTAGCAACTCTTAGTTGTGGGTGAGATCATCTAAGGGAATCAAGTGTGTAGTATCCTGCTGGGATCAGAGACGTAAGGAGCGCAAATGTACCTTGAATCAGTGTGAGATTGATTAGGGTTCAACTACAGTCCAGTCCGAAGTTAATTGGTAGTAGGCTAGTGTCTTAGCTGCTTAATACAGTGTGGTGTTCAATCTGGACTAGGTTCCAGGGTTTTTCTGCATTTGCGGTTTCCTTGTTAACAAAATTCTGGTGTTTGTGTTATTTCTTTTCCGCATTATATTTTGTTATATAATTGAAATATCACAGGTTGTGCGTTAAGATCAATCAATTAGAATATCCAACCTTTGGTTGTTGATTTACATTGATTGACACTTGAACATTGGTCTTTGGTACTGTTCAAGTAATTCCTATTAAATTCAATCAGGCTCGCAGATTTCTATTTGCTGATTACGGATTGAATTACGAGTTAGAGATATTAAACTCTTTGATATACTTTAATATAGATTGAGTCTGACTGTCTAGTTGATTCTCTAGAAAATGTATTGGAGTAAGTCCTCTCAGATTTCCAAACGAATTGTTGGGTGTGGTTGTTAGACCCCGGCATTTTCACATTCAATATATTTCATTTGACGGAAGGGGAATACACATGAGATTGTCCCCTATAACCCCCCAAAAAGTAATTTAAGACGTCATTATTCATCCTTGTAAGTTGTTGTTCAGCATTCAACTCATTCCTGAAACTGATTTCATATCATCAATGAAACATAAAACTAATCCGTCATACGTGTTGCACCCGGCCAAAATAGCACAAGAACGTTTATCTGGGCCTATAGAACTAGCTACCGCTGGACTGCAGATCAGAGAACCAAATGTACAAACCTGTATAAGTTGAAAAAATGGATGTAAACATGGGGGAAAAGCTGGTATGATAAACATGGAATAATAACATTGGACCATGCGGACATATATCTTGTGAGCAGGCATTACAACCAAATTATCTCGAACCTTTATTGTACCAACTTCAACTTGGCCCGTAACCATTACGTTGTCCCAACTTTGTTTCCTTGATAAATTTTCCAAGATTTTGATATCTTTTAATTTTCGTATTTGAAATCCCCATATCAATTTCAGGTAGTTTTTATTATTAATTATTTGATATTAAAACAAAATAGGTTAATTGTTTAGGATAGTCTAGTAAAATTTAATTGTCTCCTTAATATTTTGATAAAGTCAAAGCGGAATAAAATAATAAGAAAAACTGAGGGAGTATATAATAACATGTGTTGACAGAAATTAACATGTATATTCTTCTCAATGGAGTGGTTTCTTGATCCTTATTAGAGAATGCTATCAAAAGTTTATGGAAATTAACATAATCACAAACTTTTCAATTTCATTTTCATTTAGGCAAATTCATAAACCCTAATTTTCGGTCAAATACGTGATAATCTTCATAATCATCAAATGTCTATTATTGATTTAGATGAGTACTTCTACAACACAACTCGAACTAGATTCTCCGCTCCTCACATCCCTGCCATAGAGGTACTTCCACAACATAACTCGAACCAGATTCGTCGTCTCTTCACATCCCTGCCATAGAGGTAATTCCACAACACAACTCGAACCAGATTTGACGTCTCCTCACATCCCAGCCATAGAGGTACTTCCATCTTCTCATTCAGTTTGATATTTTATTTTTCTAAAAAAAAAAACTCACATAATTGTTATTCTACGAACTTTACCAACTAAAACTTAGATCAATTAGAGGAATTATCAGAGAATCTTGAATCTAAAACTGTACGGTTAACTCGTTTAGATATATTGTAAGTGTTAGCTTAGGTCATTAACTGAAATAAAGGAAAATGTTACCTTCAAGCACGATACCAAAAGACAGAGACTTTCAAATTATTTGGAATGATTGGAAGAAACAATGTATATGGAAATAATGTTAAGGTAATTAACATTTTTTTATTTCCTTAATATTTAGATGTTCTCTTGTAAAAATTTACAAATAACTATACAAATGGTAAAAATAAATTTTATCATAAATCTAAATCATGATAACATGTTCCTTAATGTCAGTTATTGTTGGTTACATGCTCTAATCATGATGAAAATTTAAATCTTCCGAGTTACCATCTATTAGGCTTAGAAGTTTTAATTTTTCTCACAATTGCACCCCCCCTTTAGACTACTATTATAGCCCGTTCGGTTGGGAGAATTAGAATCATAGGAATCCAATTCCTAGGGAATGCGTCCAATTCCTTGAACCGAACAGGGCAAATGAACTTTATGTAATTGGGAATTTCAATTCCTAAGAATCCAATTCCCTCCAAAATGATAGATTTCCATTGCATTAGTCCAGTGATGCAATGGAATTGGATTCCGGGGTAATAATAAAGGTAATTGAATTATCTCAACCGAACATGAATTTTTTGATTTGGAATTAAAATTCTTGGAATCCAATTCCAAGAATTGGATTACCCTATAATTGAATTCCTGAGATTCTAATTCTCCCAACCGAACGGGCTATTATAGTCTTAGATTATATAACTTTTTACACAAATTTATGATGTGCTTCGAAAATACTAGGTTTACATAGTATAAGATCTATATAAATATGAAATTTTCGTGAAATAAAATAAAAGTTTCAAAATTTGATCTTAATTGTATATTTTACAATTTACATGGTAGTTCAGTTGTATTTTTTTATATCAAAAAATGCTAAACTTCCTGGCTTCGTCACTGTGTATGATAAAACGTGACATTGTATTTATAAAAACACATATGTTTTATGAGAGTATGTAACGAAATATGCGTATGGGTGCTTTGTGAATCCTATAAAAGTATTTATTTATCAGTTTTATATTATATATTTACCTCTAACAACTCACTGCATATGATAATATAATAAAGGTTACTAAAAATCATTAGAAAAACTTTTGTTTCTCCATGTAGCTCTGATTATATAGTAGCTATATATGTTAGCATTTTTTTGATCTTGTGAGAAACCTTATTTTCATTTTCATGTTAATTCATAGTTTGAGATCCAAAATAGGTTTCTGAATCTGTAGAATTGTAAAAGTTTATCAAGATTTTATATATGATTCTTATTTCATTTCACATTTTAGTAGAATGTTACTTCTTCTCCCATAATAAATTTATGTTTCTTTATTTTTCATATCAAGATTGTTCTTGAGTTTCATATTTCAGTTGAAGATTTATTCTTCTTTTATTGTATCTTTTGGATCTTGATCTTTAGAATGAATTTCTTTATCAAATATTGCAATTTCTTGAAATTTATCAAGATTCATTTTTCTGTAACAAATTTTGTGCTTCTTGTTCAAGAATTAGATTTTTCTTTCACAGTTTTTTTCAATATTTATGATTGAGAAGTTTCTTGATTCTTCAGTGCCAACATCTAAAAAATAACCCTTCTGCTGCTAATAACAACAACAATACCAACAAAGAACAACAATGGTGGAACTTCATCGAATCAAGATATTTAACAATTTCACCAACTTTTTACAAATATATCAAATTTTGTATCTTTGAACTTGGATTCTTCCAATCATCTGCTTTGGAAAGTTCAGTTTGAGTCGATTTTTATCTCGACTGATTTTTTTGAGTATGTTGATGATTTTGCGCAAGAACCAGCTCGATATATGATGGTTAATGATGTTCTTACACTGAATCCTGGACTTATTGGAGAAAAGTAGATCGTTTTATTCCAAATGCTATGGAGGCTATTCTCACTCAATCAATTTTCAGGGATGTTTTGAGAATTGTTTTTGCCAGGAAAATTTGGATTTTCTTGAAACTACTTTTACAACTCAGTTTGTTGTTAATAAAACTATGTTGAAGAACCGGTTTTGAAGAGCATAAGGATAGGTAATCAATATGTTGAGTATTATCTCTATAAGATCAAGGTAATCGCGGACAATTTAGAAGCTATAAGTGAAAGTGTTCATAATTCTGATCTTATGATACATGTTTTGAATGGTTTGGATAAAGGATATAATAATTTTTTTATCTCCCTACAAAATAAAGAAGTGACATTTACTTTTACTGAATGAAAAACTAAATTACTTTACAACACACTTCTTGTTCGGAACCCATCAAAAACGTTGGTACGTCAAGTTTAATTCTAAAACTCGATTGTTTGAATTGCTTACTAAAGTCAACTTCGTTTGTCTAGACTTAGGCATATAAATGTTAAGACATGCTCTAGTTATTCATCGGAGACTTGAAGACGTATTGAAGACATCATCCTTCAGAATGAGATTAATACTCATTGACTATGACATATTCCATTTCTATGATGTCCTTACAGTTGTATTCATTGAAAACATAACTTTGTTTACAAGTATTTATTATATAGACGGCTTGATCATTATCTATGATATATGTATCAAGAGGAAAGATATATATCAGCTGTTTGACAATTTAAGTATTTAGAGTTACGAAGTATAGTTCTCTATACCTTCGTTATTTCACATGACACTAATAGATAATTTATTATTATTTATTAATATTGAAGTTTAGCTTGAATATGCTCTTTGATAACGATGTTAGAAAACATTTTTTCGGACATGTATTAAAGTGTTTTGGACCTCTAAATTATATGTTTCGACTTCAAATTGGATTTAGGACCGGTTCCAGGTCTGACCCAAGTGGCATGACCAACCCTAGAAATCGATCTTGGTTATATTCTGGCTTGTTCTTATAATTTCTAGTTGTATATTTCTCTATGATTAATGGATTTCGAGATGTATATAAGTTGGAACATGAAAAACTCATATGTCTGGAAATATTTAACATGTTTTTAACACCTCCAAAGAAATTATCATATCGAATCTATATTTTTCATTTTCCGCATAGAAATTGTTAACCATGTGTAAAAGAGTTGTGTTGCCGACTTCTCCAATTCCATATAAACATAATATTATCATTTCCCTATTGGTTATATTCCTAATATTATCATTTCTCTCTTTGCATAAATACTGCACTACCTCAATCAATTTGCGCCCATACCCACAACTCTATCCACTGGCATCCGTTGCAGAGGATCTGGTGTGCTTCTATGAGTAAGATATTCGATATCCAGTGCCGACAACCTCTTTGTGTCCTCTATTTTTTGGAATATCAACCTCCCGAGTCTGTAGTACTCTGTCAAAGAAGTTCCGATGCAGAGACAGTGACAATCTTCATTCTTGATATCTTTATTGTCTTCTAGGATCTTTCACTCTTCTTTCTAGATTTTTTCTACTCTTGTGAGCCAGCAAGTGATCAAATGCATTCGCTTGGCTGGCTCATACGGGTCACCTTCTTCCATCTCAATTTTTACTAATATGTCTTCAATTTGGGAATGCAAATGATCTATGGATTCCTCTAAGTACTGTAGTTATCTTCAAGTTTGTGAACATAATTCGCTCTATAGGCAACACATGGCCATAGACGAGAGGTGTACTCCAAGAGTGGACTAATATAATCTGCCATTACAGACTAAAAGAAAATGGTACTTTGGGATGAAAATAAAAAAAATAATTTCACGAAAGAATAAGTAGTTTGTAATAATGTTTATTGTTCTTACTCACTTCCTCATTTGATACTCAAAGGCTATTTCCAATGTGATATTTCTACATTGAACTTCTTTATCATTATTTGTATCGAAATTATATGCTTCCCATTCCCAGAAGTTCGCATATGTCTAGTTGACTATTTTAGCAAAGTACATAAATTTGCACTTGGATAATTTTTTTCATACTAGTGACATATCTTACATATTAGTTGGAAAGTATTCCTGATTATATTTTGTAATCAAATGTAATATCAATAATTTCTTTATCAGATATAATAATTTTAATGAACGGGTGATAATGACGTTTTTCACAAACAACAAACGACTCCAACAAGTTAAAATAACTATTTTCATCAAATTATAAAAACAAGAATTTTGAGTGGGTTGGTGATGGTTGAGATTTTTTACAAATAACTGGTTCCAACATGTGAAAATTGCGATTTTTACAAATAACTCAAATATAAAAATTAAGATTACCACTAAACTTGAATGTGAAAATTGTGATTATCACGCACCCGTGAAAATTCAAATTTTCCGAACTAGTTTTTACAAAACCCAATCAATCATTATTTCAATTATCACTAAATTGTGAAAACTCTTCTTCTTTTTTTTTCAGTTAAACAACATGGGTGAAAAAGTGTTATTTTACGATAATTAATGAAGTAAAAAGGAGTTACTTTAAGCGCATTTTTAGGTACTATTGTTTGTCAAATGAATTATTTTTGGGAGTTTTTTTTGGCACATTTTTTGGATTTATCATTTATCAACTTATTAACATCACTTGTTTAAATAAAAAAAGATAAAAAGAAATGGACTTCTTATTTATGTAAAAACGCTATTTTTGTAATCTAAGTCACCTTTTAACTAACTATGGGTTACACATATATTTATAACTTTTTCATATAGAAAAAAAGTATTCGGGTTAGAAAAAAAATTTCCCCTTAATTAAATATATTTATAATTTTTTTGAAGTTAATTTCTTATTTTCCAAACAAGCCTTGATCGTAAAATTATAGATTTGTATTCTTACAAACTCATCACATAATACACCAAGTTACATCCGCTCCGTTTTTCTGTTTCCGTAAGAAATTTGCATAAATGTTTGCAAAACTAGAGGCAATATAGACTTACACTCTAGACAAAACGACGTGATTTTCCCTTCGTGTTTTAGTTTGTCCTTCAGTTTGTATCGTGAATTCCAAAAAATCCAGGGGTAAATCTATAACACAACAATTCTTGAGTCTTGAACAAATTTTACAGTTCTATTGATAGAAAATTCAAGAAGCCATTCTGGACAATTGATTCTTATAGATGAAGAAAATCAAGAAAATGAGTTGAAACATAAAGTTCGATATAATTTTTTTGGAAAGTTTCGATGATAACTGTGTAGTTGAAGAGATGGAGTTGTTGGATCATAAATGTCAGATGACGGGTTTTCACTATTTGACATTACCGAGAGTTGTACGAGGTATACCAATTGTGGGAGTGATAGTATTGACTAATGAGGAGGTATACCAATTGTGGGAGTGATAGTATTGACTAATGATGATGATAATGAGTAAAATCCACCATTTTTTCCGAGTATTTCTTGATCCATTCTAGGATGTTTCAGCAGCAACATATTGTTGGTTGTCATTTGTTTCTTTTTGTTTGCAAGAAGAACAGATATAAGAGGAGTTATTTCAGTGTCTGTTGAAAATCAACGTCTAATTCCTTTTCAGTTCTTTTGTACAGGTACAATGAAAATGAACTCGGATTCAACTCCCGATAAGTACCAAGAATATTTTTTTCAAAAATTTTAGACAACACTAAAACAACCATCTCATATAACTTTTAATTATAGGGCCCAAAAGTGGACCCTCTGCTAACTCCATGTGAGGAGGTTGTTTTAGTGTTGTCTAAAATGTTGTATGTCTAGAACTACTTTATTTTCTTATGAAACTAAAACACACGTGGATACATTATTCTTTATGCAACATGTAGTGAGGGAAATTCATATGAGGTTCAAACCCAAAATTTTGACATTCAAATCCAAACTCCTGACATTCAAATCCAAACATTTTCATGCCAATAGGGACATTTTCTGGTTGGTTTACAATTAGAGTAATTTTACACCCCGATGAAAAGAAATTTGTAATCTTTTTGATAAAAGTCTTCTGAAAACGTGGCTTGTTCTAATAATGAGTTGTTCATAGAGGCGCATACAAGTGAATTTTGGTCCAAGCGAATGCATAACCTTATTATGGATATACACATTAACTGCCCTTGAGCTGAAGCCAAAACAAGCCACTTCACCCATCAGTACGAATGTTTTCTATCAATTTCCCAAAACAGTCTAGCCTCCATAAATGAATACACTTAGGACCTTAAATGAATATATATGAGAAATATTCAGTTAGTGAGTTTTTATTTCTATCGATAAATGAGTAATATATTCATTTATCGGTAAATGAATATATATTTATTAATTTAGAGAGTAATTTTAGCTTTTACATATAATATTTTGATGTTTCCGAACCAGAAATTGGTCAATTAAAAGAAAACAATCAAGAATTAATTGATGTCATATCTAATTTATGGTATAGAAATTTAAGGGGTTGGACATTTTCTGCACTATCCAAACAAGAATATTTGTTCAATTGCGGAATAGCCTACAGATAGAAAAATTATTGAGTTTGTAATAAATGATGAGAATGATCCAGAACTAGATGATAGTACGTAGAGCGACACCAAATATGTCATCAAAAGAGGCAATTTAAGTAGTAATCACCATAAAAAATGACTTGATACAATACGAGCAAAATATTCCAGAAATTATACATGCATTGCAAAAATTAAGGATATGGTGCATTTTAGTTTAGGTGGAAGGATAAATAAGATGCATTTTTTAAGAAAAAATAACTTTTTATATGAGCATTGTTGATTGGATGAAGTATTTTGGTTTATTTATGTATATTTTGTATGAAATCTAGTGATTATTCATTTATATTTTTATTTGGCCTTTAAGGACTCATTTATTTATTTATTTATATATAGAATCCAGTGATTATTCATTTGGCCTTTAAGGACCCTTTTTTTTTATACATTAATGCATTTAGAGAGGTTATTCATTTAGCTCCTTTGCCCAAGTCGGTACCAAAAAAAATTATTCATTTGACGAAATTATTCATTTATCGAGGTTAAATTAGATATTTAAAGCGAAAGAAGTATTTCTATACAACAGGCCCCACGAGGACGCCCGAATATTTTCAAGAGTGACTTTCTCGTGAGGCGGTGAAGGCAAATGTAAGAATGGTATTATGGAACCAGCTAGAGCACCAAATTTCTAAAGAATCAAAACCATGAGTGATATTTTCCAAATTTAAGGAGCAACGAGCCCAAAAAACTCTCGCAAAAGTGCAATACATTAAAACATGTTTACCAGTCTCTATATGATTCCTGCACACATTACATAAATAGAATCAATATGGTTTATATGCATATAAATAGCCTCACTATAAGGCAACATGTTATTTTTCATTTTCCATATGAAGTATTGAATTCTAGGAATCACAACAAGATCCCATATTTTTTCCAGCCAGAGTGTTTCTTGTTCTTTCTTCTTATATCTAATAAATCAGAGAGATATTTACTAAAGAACTTTTCTTGGTCATTATCAATCCATCTTAGATAGTCCTCCTTGGATCTGTCAGGAGTTTTAGTGAGAATACTTTCAATAGTGCTCCAATCAAACAACATTTGAAGAGTGTCCAAATTCCACCTATTTTCAATCATAAGATCTTCAACCAATTGTAAGTATTCATTTGGTCAAAGTCTACAAAGTTCAGTTGTAGTCCCTTCAAGTTTGGGATCCAATTCCATACATGGACATTTTTATCATTTCCTATCTTTCATATGCTATAAACTTTTATGATCATAATTCCCTTGTAGATACCTTTTTAAGCCCATGGTGGATTTTCATTACAGGTGGCATGAAAAAGGTTTGTGTCAGAGTAGTACTTGGCTTCTATGGTTTTTTCCAGTATGAAATTTGGTTGGTGAAATAGCCTCCGACCATTTTTGGCAATTAAGGACATATTCATGGTTTCTAGGCCCTTTAGACCATTACCTCATTTCTTTTTTTTTACACAATCTATTCCAACCTCTCATGTAGCCTTCTTTATTGTTTTCGATCTTACCCCACCTAAAGTCTCTTAAGAGACCAGAAGCCCTCTTGGTGACGTCTTTCGGGATAATAGAATCATGTTGTAATGGTTCAGACGGGAACTGGCTTTTTTAATATTGTTGCCGTATGGACGTGCCATTTCATATTGACGAACTAAGGAACTCTATACCGTTAGGGGTGAAAAGAAACTTCGTAATGACCCGTAAGTCCTTTTGGTGTACAGGACAACAACGAGAATATCAACCATTAGTCATAGACTCATGGCGGGAGTATCAGCGATAAGTCATACGGGCAATACGATTGGATCATCGAAAAACAATTGCTCCTCCCGTATGACTTGTCGCTCATACTACCGTGTTGAATTATCGCTCATATCGGTTATTATCGATCGTATGACCGATGATAAGTTTGCGCAGAGTTCATATAGAGATCGCTGGGGGTTCTGAAGGGTATGCTTGTGTCTATTGTTCCGAGGGGATCGCCCGAATCACCATCATAAATTATCCCGTCCTAATTATCATTCTCACAAAACTTCTTCTCCATCCTCGCTATCCTATTCCTCAAAATCCTCAACTTCTTCATACAACCAACGACCGTTTGGTGTCAACAAGGGAAAGTCTTGTTCCAAAGATTGATAGAACTCTCTCCTACATCAAGATGCGAAAGAATTCATGTACACCTAACCTCTATAAGAACAAGAGATGTCTATTGTCATTAATCAAAGAGTCTGTTTGGAAGGAGAAGAAGAACAACACTAGTTATCTTGTAAACAGCTGGAGAAAGCATCAAGAGATTGGAATCTTTACATTATCCACTCATGTTCTTAATTGAGAGGTATAACCTATGTAAATCCGGTAAAGGAGATTGACATAATCTAAAGATTTTATTGTGTACGGGTCCTTGAAATGCAAGAGTGGATTGAAGAAGGGGGGGTTAGTGGTACAAAATATTTCGAACAACAAAGTACATTCCTCACCAATCACCATCCGTGAAACAAAAGGCATTCCATGTTATGGAAAATCTTGTTCAAGAAATGAATTTCCTTGAAAAAGCCTATTACGTTATGGGCTTGAACAGATACTATTTGGTTGAGAAACCTGCTACAAAGATTTTTTTCTTTTGATTCAAGTTTCCCGTTTCTTCTTGAATTAGGGTGAGATCCGTAAAAGGTTTGTACATGGAAGTTTTTGGTGTGATGATGCCAACACGTCGCTTCAATCAGAGTCTAGATATATGTTGACATAGCACGAAATATGTTTCTGTGTTAATCAATAGTTTAAGGAAACACGACACAAATCAAATGCTTACATGGGAAAAAAAAACTACATAGATAACCTAGGGAATGTGTTAGTGGGGTGTACATCATGAGTACATTTTTCAGACTGTCCAACAAAATTCTTCAAGGAGACTGCGCTCCTCATGTGAGTAATAATTCGAACCCATGTTTTTCACGGTACTGTCCCTCAAATTTCCGTCCAAGTTCTGGTGAGTGTATTGTAACGCAATAAACGCCTATTCTGCCACAATAGGAGGTCGTTGTTATTTCCAAAGGCTATCGGGTTATAAGTCGGCCAATCATCCCCATATTTTTCCAATGCTCATCTTTTGATCCCAATTCCATTCCCCGCCAGGACCAGGTGCCCATGTATGAATATTTTCTTCGGATATGGGTGCCCAGAAATCTATCTGTGGCTTATCAACCTCCTCGTGGATGTAGTAATAAAAGGCGATCTCCGCACATCACCATCCCAAGTAATAGGTAAGAATCTATCCAAAATTGACCCCCATATATATGATGCGGGGGTGGCGAATGTTCATGGAACGTCTCGGTGTCTAAATTGAAAGATACTATATTGTGCTTAAGACACTCCTTCCAGAAAATACAACCATGTGCGTAGACACCTGAACCCCGAAAAGTATAAGGAGTCCTTCCTAAAGTGTATATTTGAACTATACCATCCCTGTCAATGCGAACTACCTTGTACCAATTGGTACGTTGGCAGTAGCCGAAACCCCCAATTACGTTGTACCGCAGATACCATGAAAGTATTGGATCTCATGCAATTGGGATGCTTAGTTGTGGAAGATGGATGTGCTCCCGCGTTGTTGGATTCATAATGTAAACATGATCTTGTATGCCGTGGTGTGAAATGTAAAAACATACCAGACCATTGCAGGATCCAACTATTGGGTGCGAATTAGTCAATTCATAGATTCCTTCATGTGGGACGTGATTATTATTAGTTGTTACCATCAAGTTGAAATCTTCCTCGTTAATATGTTCTCTATAAAATAGTTGAGTAACTTTGTCTTTCCGCATTCCGTGTGTGATATCAAAAAGGAGTCCAATTTTTTTGTCCGCAAGGACATTATTCCACTCTTTGCAAACCCTTTTGCTTGCTAAAACGCTTTCTGTTGTTTCGAGGCGTTGTAATATCTCGGTTGTCAATTCCAACAACATCTCCATCACAATTACTGATGAAATATTATTATCAACAGAAAATAACAAGTATGAAGGATTTTCGTATTGCAGATTGCTACAAGGAGATACGAGCAAAGCTTATATAGACATCTCCTGCAGATTGCACCTGTTGGCCAATGGTCGCGTTCTTAATGAGCATGCGTTATTTTGATTTTTTTTTGCCGATTATAACTATATGCACCTGTTGGCCAATGGTCGCGTTCTCAATGAGCAGGCGTTATTTTGAAATAGTTGCACGGTTACAACTATATGCACCTGTTGGCCAATGGTCGCGTTGCTGTGCAGCTCTCGTATGTCGCTGTGAGTATGTCTTACCGACAACCAATAGCCGAGTGGAGTGAAACAAACTTGAAATAGAGTGATGAGTACATATTGGCTGTTAGAGGACCCCTAAGTACTTGTTATCAAGTCAGATTTTTTCCTCACACTAAGGATGTTTATTATATCTCTCTCCCACGCTACCAGGAATGAGAGGAGTAAAAATGATCTCAAGTTTAAAAAAGTTAATAATTTGACCAGATGTTTTTCCATTATCATCTAGGACTTTCAGAAGATTAGAGTTATGCTGAATAATAGATTAGAGATGACTGATAGGAGGGCAGTTATTGTTTATTTTAAATCCAGAGATGAGACCTTTACTTTTCGCATTAGATAAAGTTCTCGAAAAGATTCCATACATAAAATGTATAGGTACGGGGACAAAGGATCCCCGGACGGAGACCTGGCTTGCTAGGAAATCCATTAATAAAGATAGCCGAGGAGCTAGTGCTGATACACTAGTGAATTAAATTATACCAAGAGTCGCAGAAGTCCATCCTTCTAAGAGTAACAATTTAGAAAGTCCCATTCAACTCTGACGAAAGTCTTCGACATAGATCTTAAAAGCGAGCCCATCCTTTTAACAATTTAGAAAGTCCCATTCAAGTGAAAGAGTGGTCGGTAGTGTAACACTATACGACTGACAGTCCCTCGTCTGGAAAAATAAAGCTACACGAGAGACAGTCATTCGTCTGGATAATTTCTTTTTTTTTGGACGGGCGACAGTCCCCGTCTGGTCCAAATTTCCAAAAAAAATTTACTACACGGATGACGGTCTTCCGTATAATGCCATTTTTCTATTTGTCCATAGTAAGTTCTCTCATTCATTTCGTTGAATCCTCGTCCATTGCGAGTTAGTGTTCCTTTAGAGTACCCATAGCCCTTGCTATCAGAATAACAATTATAAAGTCCCATTCACCTTCGATGAAAGTCTTTGACATGTCAATTTTCATGTCAATTTTCAAACCTAAAAGTGAGTTTTTTTTTCTCTTTTTCTTTTCCTTGTAGACATGAATTATCATGAGCGACAAAAATGAAAATGTTGTCAGAGATGAGTCATTTCCCAACAAAAGCAGATTGATACATAGACATTGCACAACAAGAAAAGCAACTTTCGCAATTGGCAGCTCCAGCGAAAAAAAAACAAAAAAAACCCATAAAGCATTCAAATGTTGAGTTCATTCGCCAAAGTATATCTCATTTGCTAGTGGTCGAGGAATCTACATTACGGTTTTCTGGGCAGAGAGATCATCGTTCCAGAATACCTTAAAGAATCTGCTAGGGTTCATCAATATCCAACAAGGTTAGTGCAGTAATGTGATTATTTTTGTGGATTTTTCTGAAATTAATTCGTAAATTGGATTCTTGAACATGGGTTCTTTTAGATTTTCCGTCGAATTTGAAGTTAACATGTTCCTCATATCCATTTTGCTATAAGAAATATCTGGTTTGTGTTTTCTGAACCTTGTTGTTAGGCGCTAGGGTTTAATTATGAAACACGAATTGCTAATATGATTGAAGTCGGAGTTAACTTATCACATGTTGTTAGATTAAGGAATCTGTGGATTATGTGTAGAGTATATCAAATCTGGGGTTTTCCAACCCTAAAAAACTATTGTTCTTACTAAATCAACTTGTTTGTATTTTTTGAGTTACTGATTGGGTTGAAGAAGGGGATAGTAAAACTTGAAGAAGGGATAGTAACTTATGTTAAAGGATTTAGTCAGTTTAGAACATCAATTGAGCAAGTGCTCACCTGAATAAGACCGCTGCTTGAATTTACCTTTGCTATGAATTTCTATTGTTTATGTTGTCTACTACATGATGAAGGGTATACAGAACATACATTTGTCTTGGATACTAGGAAATAGAGTTTGAAACTTTTGTATTTAGTTATTGTGAGGTTGAGTTTGTTGGTATGCTCATCTTAAGGTATACTGATTGAACGTAGATTGATGTTACTATATAAGACTCATTTGAAGTATTAATTTGTATCGAAATTGCTCATATGGGTAAGTTTTATGTCCATTTTGGTTTGCTTGAGTAGTTGCACTGTAGTTTATTTGGTCTTGCTATAGAAATGTCTTGTGGCTGTTGTTGACTTGTTGTTGTGTGGCTCTTTGAGCGCTAGAGTTTAATGTTGAATGAATGAGTCGACAATATATAGTTTGATTGAAGTTCTGACTACATGTTGTTAGGTTAAGGAGTCTGCGTTTTATCTGTAGAGTGTATAAAGAATGACGTAAATAGACTTGCTATAAGGAATTTCTTTGTATTTTTTGAGTAAATAGACCTGCTATAAGGAATTTCTGGTGGGTGATTTTGAACTTTGTTGTTGTTGTACTGTGGTTCTCTAGGGGCTAGCGTTTAATGTTGAATCGCGAGTGTCAGCCGAGTTATACCGTCTTGAATGAGGACGATAGACGTCAGCGTCAGGAAGAAGTGATTATAAGGATATCAACTGTCCTTTCAATTCCAAGAGTATCAGCTAGTATCCTGCTCCATCACTATAATTGGTAAATCTTCTAGAATATGATAACCGTTTCAATTGCTGCTTGAGTATCCTGGGCGTTTGCTGCATTCTTATATTATCATACCCTGTTTTTGTTTCATTTTATTGCTTTTCCCTTTTCTCTATGTTACATTGACTTCTGAAACAATGTTTATGCTGTGCAACTGTGCAGGGATGTCAGTAAGGTGTATGACGCATGGTTCGCCGATGAGGAATGGGTTCGCAAGGCAACAGGTTTGCTGGAGAATTCGGTCGTTCCAAATCAGAACATGAAGGAAGTGAGTATATAGTTTAACTTTTACATGGTGGTTGTATTTCTTTGACGTTATGGTATGCTTCTTTTACTGATCAAAATTTTCTGCTTCCCAGCTCAATTGTGGGATCTGTTTTGAGGCCTATCCTCGTGGTAGGATGTATGCTGCTGCTTGTGGTCATCACTTTTGTAGCGCGTGTTGGACAGGTTAGTTTCACTTATAATTCTTAGGAAGAGTGAAAAGCTATGATTATTTTCATGTTTTTTCTTCCGGTTTTTCAATTTACATATTCTATTCCATTTTATTTGTTGTTGTGTTCATGGTCATACACATTATATTTGGTACTTAATCTTCTCTCCATTCAGCGTCTTATAGAAGATTTTTTGCTTTTACCAGCGACTTCTATTAGGGCAGCTATGGTTCCCTGATTTTTGTTTGAGCTGAGATATTTACTTTCAACTTAGACAATAGTATTACTTTGGCAGGTTATGTTAGCACAGCAATTAATGATGGACCTGGGTGTTTGATGTTAAGATGTCCCGATCCATCTTGTGGGGCTGCTGTTGGTCAAGACTTGATTAATTTATTGGTTTCTGAGGAAGATAAGCAGAAGTATTCTTGTTACACTCTTAGATCTTACGTTGAAGATAATAAAAAGGTAAGCTTGCTGACTAATTATTTTTTTCTTTTCCATATGAATAGTAAGCTTGACTACTTATTATTATATTTTTTTGTCGTATGATTGTTATTTACTATAAAGTGCCACATTTACAAGTCCTTTGTGCTTCCACATGCGCAAGAGTTAAAAGATACCTCCTGTCCCGTGTTTTGTTGGTTTACATGCATGGAAAGGACAATGGATATTGGGGCTTAAAGCTGACAGTTTAGGTTGAGAGAGTCAATATATACTATAAAGTGCCGCCACTGGATCTCTAAGTACTCAACTTTTTTATCTTTCTGTGATACTTGGCCCTCCATACATTTTTAGTGACCTGTGCATTTTCAGTCTGTCCTTATTTTAGCTAGATATATTTACCATCATCCATATTCAGGTTGCATGTGTTGAACTATTATACAACAATTATTTTTGTAGGATCTCACCTTTCATTTTCATGATTCATGAGTATGTTCTAGTCTACTTTTTCTTTGTTTTTTTAATCTAAGTTGCCGTTGTCATATCAATTTGTTGAACTGTTTTGACTTTAATTTGTAACTTGTATCCTTACTATCATTATCTCCGTCTTCAGTATGGAACATTATTAGACTTATCACTCATGCAATTCTCCTGTTTGATTTTTGATTTCTTCTTTGTGTTGCTCTTCTGTAGATAAAGTGGTGCCCTGCGCCAGGCTGTGATTTTGCTGTTGATTTCATTGCTGGTAGTAGTTCAAGCTTTGATGTTTCTTGCAACTGCTCATTTAGCTTTTGCTGGAATGTAGGTTTCTTTTGCTGGTGTTTCTGTACCATATTTATTTTAATGCATAGGTGTTGTTTTCCTTACAAGCTCTCTCAATTCCGCTTGAAGTGTACCGAGGAGGCGCATCGACCAGTTGACTGTGTCACTGTTGCCAAGTGGATCTTGAAGAATTGTGCTGAGTACAAAAACATGAATTGGTAAATTTATTTTGAATCAAATATGAATATTTCATTTTTTGCAACAATCCAGATGTGGTGCCAACATGTTTTTGCTATTTTTTTGTTCAGGATATTAGCCAACTCCAAGCCTTGTCCAAAATGCAAACGACCCATTGAGAAAAATCGGGGGTGCATGCATATTACATGCGCACCTTGCAAATTCGAGTTTTGCTGGTAATTGGTTCATCCATGTCAAAAAAATTCTTATATCTTGGCTGGTTATAAGTTTCTGATATACTTATAATTTTTACATTTGTATTTGTTTTGAATATGGTATCGTCTCTTGGACTTGGCCATTGACATCTATTTTCATATGCTTCCAGGCTCTGCCTTGGTGCTTGGTCAGATAACGGAAAAAGGACAGGAGGTTTTCATGCATGCAATCACTACGAGACAACAAAGCAAGAGGGATTGGTACATTTCTATTGCTTTATAGTTTCATAGTAAATTGGACCAAAACTCTAGACAATTTATTACCCCAAATCCCTGATTGTTTTCTCTTGGTTTTCTGTTATGATATGATGAGGCCGACAAGAGAAGAAAAATGGCTAAAAATGCTTTTGAGAGATATACACATTACTATGAAAGATGGGCGACTAACCAGTCGGTAAGTTTTGTTTATCAGATGAGGAAATTGATCTTCGGTTGTCTATATATATATTCCTTAATAGTGCTTTTGAGAATATTTGCATTTGATTTAATCTTCTCGGTAGTAGGATTTTATCTTTCTTTTGGCTGTATACAACTGTGATATCATGTTAATAAATTTATACTCAAGAAAGAAGAAATGATTAGATTTGGTACTACTGTTTTAGATTGACGCTGAACATCTGATATAATAACTTTCCTAGTGGCCATGTATGCTCATGAAAAATGATTTCACTATCTCTACCAGTTGTCTCTATGTTAGAAGTTGACTTGCAGTTACAGGGCACATGTACAGTATTTACCAGATGCTAACTGATTTTTCTTTTCCCATTTACAGTCTAGGCTAAAGGCAGTTGTGGATTTGCAGCAAATGCAATCTGTGCATGTAAGTAAATATTTCTGCTTTCGTATTTTTGCAATATCTTCCCCACTGATGTTTCATCTAGAGGCGTGTCGGTGGTTATAGTGTTACTGTTGAATATGAATTTTGATTCTGTTGGGATGCTACATGTAAAAGCTGAGCTTCTGTTCTATTAAATTGAACACATCGTCATTTTGTCTTGACCATGGGTGGGCTAAGCTATCTCTGTAGGAGATATTTTCCAATACATGCTATATTAGTAAGTGATCGTTATCAATTAGATGTGCAATGTGCACAAATTAGAAAACTAAATACATGCTAAAAAAGAGCGAGGATCGGTACTTTTATTTATATTTGTAGTATATGTGACGATGTCTTCTTCTTGGAAGGATGAGAGTCCGAAGACTAAAGAAGTTTCTAATTTTGGAGTTTATGGGTTTGATGAACATTGTAGTCTTTTGGGAGTTTTTGGTAAATGCTGTAATTTCAGATTAGGATTGGTCTGCTCCTCTATTATCTAGGTGTTCTTTTTAAGTGCCGCCATCAATGCCTGTCTCTATAGACTCGAGGCTAATAGCCATATTTCAGTTTCATCAACTTAGACTGTAAGCTCTTGAATAGGACGGCTAAAACATGTTTAGAGACAAGTACCTACCTTCTCTTACTCTCTCTTAGACAGAAGTCACAGGACGTAGGGATGGTTATCTCTTTCCTTCTATATAAAAAGTAGCGTCTTGAGTAAGATCAAATTCACTTTTGCCTGTTACCAGAGGTTGTGATCAAGATTCGAAAAATAAGGAACTTCAGCTGTATGTAAACCTGATTTTTTTTTTCATTTGTAGATTAAGAAGCTTAGTGACAAACAATGCCGATCTGAGACGCAGCTCAAGTTCATTACAGAAGCATGGCTACAGGTAACTCTTATAGTCATTCCCCCGTTTATTAGACGTCAAACCACATTGTCTTTAATATGATTCGTTTGGTTTCTCCACAGATTGTTGAATGCAGACGTGTGCTGAAGTGGACCTATGCGTACGGATACTACTTACCTGAAAACGAGCATGCAAAGAGACAGTTCTTTGAGTATCTGCAAGGTAGGATTTTCATTTTCTAACCCTACCTTCTGTAGTAAGAGTTGCCAATTTTATTTTCCCTGTTCTCATGTCTGTTTGTTACTGCTTCAGGTGAGGCTGAGTCTGGCCTGGAAAGGCTTCATCAATGTGCAGAGAAAGAATTACAAACATACCTCAATGCGGAAGGTCCATCTGAGGGCTTCAACGACTTCAAAACAAAGTTAGTTGGACTGACTAGGTACATCTAACTTGGCTGAACTCTTTAAAATTTGAAGCATGCTGCCTTCATCGAATAATGTGTTGGCCTTTAGTCATCTAAAATTAAATTTCTGAAAACATGGATTAGATTTATGTTTGCAATTTTATATTCCAAATAAGTTTCCAAGATTAAAAGTACAAAGCTTGGATTGCTTCTTCAGAGGGAGAAAGTTCTGACAGGACTTTGAAGGCTTATGCACAACCTGATTGTAAAAAATAGCTGTTTTATATACTAATTGGTAACTGCATCTCTAACAACAGTGTCACTCGGAACTACTTTGAAAATCTGGTACGTGCATTGGAAAATGGTCTGTCAGACGTAGACTCACAAGGTGCCTGTAGTAAGACAACAAGTTCAAAGGCGGGGTAACTAAAAGAGGTGGGAGGGGGCAAGGGAACTACATCTAGAACTACTTCTACTGATCCCAGTAGACCCCAAGAAGACTCATCTTCCTGGAATTGCGAGCATTGCACTTTTGCAAATGTTAGGGCCAACCTATGCCGGATGTGCAATCGTTCAAGTACGCGTTAACAACCCCCCATTTTCTACAAAGATGACGACTGCATGTGATTACAAGAACTTCAGATCTGCCAATCATATCTTTTGTGGAGTTCCAGTACTGTGCCCATCGGTGTTGTGTTTGTGGTGCTGTGAATTAGGGTGTGTTCTTGGTTGGGTCAGTCGTCACCAAACAGGCGAAAGGATAGGACGAGAAAATTGAGAATAAAAAGAAAATTTAGGGAGGAAAATAGCCTTACTCTGAAGTATTTCGTTGTGTTGGAAAAAAGAAGTTGCAGGTAACACTTGGTTTAGGATTCTATCGTCTCCAATACTATTAAAATTTACAGTGTACATAAATCTTTATCGTCTCTAATACTATTAATGGAGGAGGTGAAGGAAATGAAGAAAAGGAGGTGAAACAGAGAGACGGATACAGAGTTCTTGTGCAAGTTTTGTTGATAATGAAAACTAATGGAGAAAATGGGTTTCCATTATTGACAAAACTGAGAACTGCAAGAGGCAGTGAGGCACTAATTTGTGAGAGTGAGAGTGAGGAGGATGATAATGAGTAAAATCCACCATTTTTTCTGAGAATTTCTTGATCCATTGTTGATTGTTGTGTTCATCATTATGTTCTGTTGAAAATCGAAGTCTAATTTCCTTCTGGTTCTTTTGTTGCTCTAGCCAGGAAAAAATTTACGGAAACGTTTTTATGTTATTTTACCGGACACGTAAAATGGGAAGTTCCACCCCTCCAACTCCTGATATAACGTTTTTATGAAACCAAGAAAAAGGCGTATGTGTTTTTCTGAATGAGTGGCTATATGTACGAGGGAAACCCCTACGAGGTTCTAGCACTCGAATCAGGTCACTTCAGAAACTTTTTGGAAAATGCTAGAAAAACCCATAATAATACGCCGCAAGGTTGCCTTTCAAGTGTCATCCCTTCCCTACATTTGAGGAATAGAGAAGGATAGCTAGCACCATAGTGGTGCTCTAATAAAATTCTTCGGTCCTAAATACGCTTGTATAAGCTAGTTACAGTAGGTGCTAGTTACTCGTATTCAGCCGTGGACCCCACTGCACATAAGACAGCAACACTATACCACCCAAAGTTTGAGCACGTTTTAGATAAAAATCGGGTTATTTAGGTAAAAACGTGTTTTTTATACGTTATTTTAAAATAACGGGCGTTATAACGGTTAGATAGAAAATGAAAAAGAATTATGGTTTGAAATTCCTATCTAACAGTTACAACGTGCGTGAAAACAGTTATAACGGGTCCAATAACGTTGTTATAACGTTTTCTATATATTATTATTTTATTCTTTTATTTTTAAAATATTAGTTGTAATTTTTTAATCTTTAATTTAAAATATAAAGAATTGTAAGAAAATACTTTTATATTCTTTTTTATTAAAAACGGTTATAACTGACGTGAAAACGGGAAAAATTGTCTAAAAAACTTATGTTAAAATGTTATTTAGATGGAAAAAACGTAAAATTCAATTTTAAAAAAACGGTTATAACGTGTGTGAAAACGGAAAAAAGGCCCTAAAAAATTGTCGTTATTTCCTATTTATTGGCATTATATAGGCACGGGGTTCAGGGATCCTCATGACCACGATATATGGGTGTGACCGTTTTAACGGGTGTTTTTTTGGCATATGGGTAGTACCACCACACCAAGTTGTTGTTATTGCTCGTTTCTGTTACTGTAACATATTTACTGATATTTACGCATATGCTTTATAATAAATGGAAGTACACGGTGCATCAGTAACCCTAATCATCCTTTTATTCATTTATTTACATTGTCATCTCCGTTTCTCTATCATATTGTCGTAGATCTACAACCACTTCATGAGACTACGTCAATCATCCCCTACAATTCGCTCATCGGCAATTACTTTCCTTTCCCATATGTTTTGATTTTTGTTTGATTTCCATCTCCTTTTCATCATAAATAAATGATTTTCCAACAACTACTTCCTCCTACTAAATCAATCCATCCCCACCTTACCAATGATAATAACCATGTTTGAAAACGCGGGTACAACAATCACACCCAACTATTTCGTTCGGCAATCTGTATGGATTAAACTCCAATATAATTCTGAGAGCACCAAGTTACTGAGTCTCAATCAGGATATATGTTAAAGATCTTTTATCTCTTTCTCAACACAATCAATAAATCAAACATATAGAAATCTGTACGTGAACCTGATTTTTATGAGAATAACTCGGATGGTACCAAAGCCCAATAGTCGAGTGTCAATCAAGTCCTATCCGACAGACAAGGTGGGATTCATGAACTGTGATTGAACTACGCACAACCTGCGATATTTCAATTACATAACGAAAATATAATCCTGAAAAGAAATAACACAGATACCAGAAATTTTGTTAACGAGGAAACCGCAAATGCAGAATAGTCCCGAGACTTAGTCTTGACTTGAACACCACATTGTATTAAGCCGCTACAGACTCTAGCCTACTACAAGTTCACTTCGGACTGGAATGTAGTTGACCCCTAACTAAGTCTCACACCGATTAAGGTACAGTTGTGTTTCTTACGCCTCTTGAATCTCGCAAGACTCTGCGCACTTGATTCCCTTAGCTGATCTCACCCACAACTAAGAGTTGCTACGACCCAAAGTCGAATACTTATAAACAAATCTGTCACCCACAGATAATTCTATTTTGGTTGTTGTTTCCGTCTTAAGATAAAAATCAGGTGAAGAGGAAACTCAACTAATAATACGGTCTTATATTCCTGAAGAGCATCCTAGAAATATTAGTCACCTCACAATAACCCAACTGATTAACATAAAAAGTTAATGCGGAATGATAAGAGTCTGAGACAAAGAACTGTTGTGATTACTTTTTATATCTTACCTATCAGAGATAAATCTAGAGAAAATTAATTTCAACACGATAGAAAAGGTAAGATCAGGATACGCAACTACAAAGAAAATAGTTGAACCTGGCTCACGAATCCCAAATGAAGTCTTCAAGTCGTTAACCCTACAATGGTTTTCAGAAGAACTGAAAACCTAGGTTAATGGAGAATCTACTCTAGCTTGCAACTAGGACACACAGAAGTGTCGGGATTAGGTTTCCCAGACGCTAGAGTTCTCCCTTATATAGTCTTTCAAATCAGGGTTGCTTACAATCAAAGCTAAGATATAGTAACAAAGCAATTAATATTCACCGTTAATTAGATGAACTCCTGATTTAAGATTCAAGCTAAGTCTGGTTAGAAAATAAGTAATTAATCTCCACCGTTAGATGGTATTAGCTTGATAAACACAAATGAAATATACCTATATTTGGATATGGGTGAACCATATCTAAATGTGTATAGAAAGTTGGCTCAATAATAGTTAACCGAAGTTAGCCATATGAACACTTTTAGCTTAGCCATATTCATCTAACACTTCTAGATCAAATATGATAATCAATCAATCATAATAGATAATCAAATGAATCTAAATGTGTTATAACAGAGTTGTTCAAATGTTCACTGTCTCATAGAAATATCCATGAACAATTTGAAGCATGTTCGATTTGGTTTGTAATCGATAGTACAAAGTACTTATACAAGAACCAATTCATGAACATAATGCGACGGTTTTCAAAGAAAATTCTCATACCTTAAATCATTATAGTTCCATAGACTTTAGTTTGCAAATGAACCTGAGTTCATGAGTATGAGTTGTCATACTTACCGGTTTTAGAACCTAACCACTGAGTTCGCAAACTGAGTACGCGAACCGCAGTTCCGTACCTTGCCTAGTCTTACCGTTCGCAAACCATGTTCGCAATCCACAGTTCAGTACCTTTCACAGGTAGACCTGTTTGCAAACCTAGTTCGCGAACAAGAATTCCGGACTTGAACTAGTACTTTACAGTTCACATACTAGGTACGCATATTATGCTGTATCCAGACATTGATAGTAGTTCTAAAACTCTCATTCAATTATTGAAACATCCTTGGAGACAACAATGGTAATCTTACACATACCACTAGCTTCAAGTAATTTTCAAGTGATCAATTGATCAATACGAAACTTCCCTAGTTAACATCAAATGATTGTCTCACACAAATCATGTAAGATGTTCAAGGTAATTTTCACATGATCATCTTGACTCAATTTTTAGTTTCCAAAAAATAAATTGTTTACAACTAAACTTGTCAAGTAGATTGTGAAGTTTTCTAAGTTTTAAACATGTATTTCAAGAATTAGATAAAAGAGATAGACTCGACTCAAAATTTCAAATGTGTACATCACACAGTCTATATAGCTACACGACTTAGTCTCATTTGTAGATAAAACTGAATAGAAATACTGAGTGATAGATAAGTTTTAGTCTCCACATACCTTTTGTCGACGAAGTTCCTTCAAGATCTTCAGTAGATCCTCTTCTTCAATTGGTGAACTCCGTGAAGTATAAAGCTCAACTACACACTTCTATCCTAATCCGAGACATAACTTTAAGTAGACTAGAAATCAAGTATATAGTTTTGATCAACTAAATTTGACACACAAGCTTAATATAACAACGCTTGCGAGTTCGACCGAGCAGTGCTCTAACAATGTTGTTTGTATAACCTATTATTTTTTTACTGCAACTTGCCAATTTCCTTTCTCTTTTTTTTCTTTCTTCTTCTAATTTATGAAAGATTAAGGGTTTTGAGAATCAAAACATAACAGAGCAGAGGAGGGGGTATTGAGTAAAGACTTGATCAGGTGAGACGATAAAGAAGAAGAATTTTGAAAGGAAAAAATAAGGACGGATTACCCGTCACTCGCCACCCAACCCAACCCGCTGTAATGTGGATCTGGTGAAAACCGACCCATTGTGATATTGGGTTGGTTGCGGGTGACAACTTATGTTACCCGCGATTAGTGGGTTGGATGACGGGTGAGGCCAAAACCGACCCAATATGCATCCCTATAAGTGACCTTCTCAGCATGTAGGTAACGTACATATTAATTGTCATCTACAAGTTATCACACGTGCATTGGACACGAGCACATTGTGGCACACATACACACAATTCATACACATACATATACACTCAGTCCAGGGTCTATGGAAGCAGAGACATTGAGCTTGTTTTGCAAAACCGAGAATCAATCTTGTAGTGGATAAAGCATTTGTGAAGATATATGCTATTTGGTCTTGAGTCGATATAAAATGCACATCCAATTCCTTAGATGCCACAATCTCCTTGACATAATGAAAAGTTGTCTCTATATGTTTCATTCGATTATGAAAAATGAGATTAGATGTCTGGTAATTAGCTCTCATATTGTCACACCACATAAATGGAACCCTTGGAGAGAAGAACTGCAACTCATGAAGTAGATATTGAACCCGCATAATTTCAGATGTAGCATTAACCAATGCCCTGTATTCAGCCTCTATACTTTACCTTGAGACAAACTTTTTATTCCTTGAGCACCAAGAGATCAAGTTTGGACCAAGAAAAATTGTTGTACCACCTGTAGACCTTCTATATGTCATGTCACCAGCCCAATCTGCATCTGAATATGCATGCAACTGTAGAGAAAATGATCTTTTAAACTGTTGACTATATGTGAGAGTACCTTGTAGGTATCTTAGAATACGTTTCACATCTGACTAATCAGCATCAGATGGAGTCTGGATACGTTGACAAGCTCTGTTAACAACAAAAGTTATGTCCGGTCTTGTAATAGTTGCATACTGAAGGGCACCCATTGTGCTTCTATATAAAACTGGGTCCTCAAAAGGAATAGTAATGAGTGCATTTGTAGGGATTGAGATAGAAGTTGTGAAAGACTTAGCATCATGCATCTTAGTCTTGATTAACATATTAGAGTTTTTTTTTTATGAGACAATAAGACACCAGTAGAGTTTTTAGTAGCCTAGATACCTGAGAAAAAGTGTAGCGCACCCAAATCGTTGATATCAAATTCATTACTCAAAGATGAAATCAACTGATCAAATGCAAAAGTAGAGCTTCATGTCACCATAATGTAATCGACATATATGAGAATGTAAAGAAAAGAAGAAATGGTGATTTTGAAGAAATAATTAAAACCATTTTTGACAACAAACTAACTAAGCTTATACAAGCAAGCTCTTAGAGCTTTCTTTAAATCATACAAAGACCTTTGAAGCTTGCACACATGAATTGGAAGAGGTTTGTCAGCATATCCTGGTGGTTGCATCACGAACACATTCTCTAATAAATGACCATGCAAAAATACATTCTTGACGTCCAATTGCCTGATTTGCCATTTTTTGTAAAGAGAGATGCAAAGTATTATCCTTACAGTAGTTTGGATAACTACAAGACTGGAAGTATCTTGATAATTGAAAGATCTACTTGATTATATCCCTTTGCAACTAGTATTGCCTTGTATCTTTCGATAGAACCATCAACCTTTCTATTAATTCTGAAAATCCACTTACAACCTATCACATTCTGACCACTAGAAGCAAGTACCAATTTCCAAGTACCATTTTGAAATAAAGCAATGATATCTTCATCCGTTGCAGCTTTCCACCTAGGATCTTTACAAGCTCCAGTATAACAGGTTGGTACCGTAATATCTTTGATAGACGCATTTATGTGTCTGATATATCTCAATTGTATATATTTTTAGTGCTCGATTTTGTACTTATTTTGGTTATTTTATGTCTTTATAGGTATTTTGGAGAAATAAGCTTTTGCGGCAAAATTGGCTCGAAAAGCGATTTTTGTGCTCGTGGGAGAAAATTACTATACAGACTCTCACTTTGGATAAGGGGTAACCCATTTCGGGAATGTGCTAAAGGGACACCAGAACTGGATAAGGGGGAGGTCACCTTCACCGTTTGAAAACAAATTTTGGCGGGAAAATGTTTTCTCACCAGACAGATTTAGGGTTGGATTTTCGGACGAGTTTTAATGAGATTCAATCACTGATTCTCATGGGCTGGACGTGATATGGATATACAATGCTAGTATGGGTGATTTCATGGGATTAGTTGGGATAGATAAGCCGGGAGATTGAAACAGAGGTGATATGCTCACGGGTTGCTGTTGGAAGATTTTCTCGACAATTCAGGGAGTTTAAACGTCTAGGAAAGCTTCCACAACATTCATAGTTATCTAATAAAGAGTTTGGAAGGATTGGGAGAGTTTAAAAACGCGTGAAGAGAGTTTGACAGAAAAAGAGTCCGTAACTTGGCAGAAAAGAATAATCCGAGATATACTCGGATTCGATTAGGTTTTTGTGTATATAAGGAGTTGCTACGAGTCCCAGAAAGGGTAGAGGGAGTTTGGGTACCGAACGGAGGGTTTGGAGAAGTTGCAGAGCCAAGAAGAGGCAGTGCAGAATATCATCTCTGCCGCTGCTGAAGAAGAAGGAAACGAAGAACATTGGACGAACAGAGACAGTCGCAAATTCTGCTACACCAGAGAACAATCGTTCTGCTACAGTCTTATAAACCTGTAACAGTGACTTCTGTAACGCTTATAAACGTTGCAGATTCACTAATTTGTTTATTTTTGATCCCTTTCTTCAATAAAAACACCGTTTGAGCCATGAATAATTATTTTGATTTTGTTTTGAACATGAGGAGCTAAACCCCAACACTGGGATGACGGAGGAAGCCCTATTTCACGCATGTGGTAATTCTAATAATTCTTTTATGACTATTTGCATTGATTTTTAATCGATTTATGATTTTTATTGAATGTGTGTGATTTCGTTTGATGGTGTATGCTTGGTCAATGTATTTTTGATACATCATGCTTTTGATTTACAGTCATTGCTTTTAAAAAATCTACTTTTGGCAAATAACAGAGTCTATAATTGTTATCTTTGGAGCTATAAATGTCTAGAATTATTATTTGAATCACATGAATGGAATTTGGTGGAATCCTGAGTCTCAGTGCCTCTCGATACTGTGACAACCTTTTGTGAATATATTTTCTATTTTTATAAGTCTAAAATCGAATCTCAACAAGTCCGAGTTTGAACGAACTTTACTACCACTTAAAAACTGCATCAATTTTTGGTGCCGCTGCCGGGGAATTCCCACACACATACTGAACTTAAGAAACATACACTCTTGGTTTTGGTTTAAAAATTCCCATTTTTTTGTCATAAAGTGAGCATTTGAAATAACAGAAGAAGTAACATCAGATGAAGCATGTATAGAAATAATAAGAACACCTGTAGAAGTATAATTTGGAACTTAAGGTGCAACAGAAACTGAGGGAGTAGATAATGGCACATCCACTTTATTACAAAAAGTACCTGAAGTTGTACGATGAACTGACATTGTAGATAGTGTTGCATTACTAGAAGAACCACATCTGAACAAACTTGCACAAGGAAATTCATTGTCTGCAAATGTTACATGTCTGGATATGATAATCTTGTTGGTTTGAGGATTAAAGCACTTATAACCTTTGTGCATATGAATGTAACCTAGAAAGATGTATTTAACAGGTCTTGGTTTTAGTTTATAATGATTGAAGTTTCATGGATAACAAGAACAACCAAAAATGTATAAGAAGAGATAATTAGGTTTCCGTTAAAATAAACATTCAAGAGGTGATAGTTTATGCAAAGTTGGTGCTGGAATTATATTAATCAGAAAATTGGTTGTTTCAAAGGCATAACAACAATATGATAATGGTAATGAAGCATGAGAAAGAAGAGCCAAACCAGTTTATACAATGTGTCTGTGTTTTCTTTCAACCGTGCCATTGTGAGCATGAGAATAAGGATAAAATACTTTATTACCAATTCCACAAGAATCCAGATGAGAAGAAACAATTATGTATTCACCACTCCAATTATATTGTACAAATTATATTCTTCTATTAAGTTGATTCTCAACTAGAGTTTTAAATTTGACAAAGTTGCAAGCACTTCAGATTTATAAGATAACGGATACAAAGTGATCGAGTCTATTAAATGAATATCTGAATGACACATCATAGTTAAATCCAATAATAGAACACATAGGCGATACCCATACATATGAACAGATTAAATCCAATGGATTATATGCCGTATTACTTGAAGTACTAGGATATTTAAGTGCATGACTTTTAGCTAACTGACATGATGAAAAAATAGTAGAGGAAATGGGAATCAATAATCTCATCTACAGAAGTCAAAACATGCTTCAGAGTTTGATAATCTGGATGACCAAGTTTGTTGTGCCAAGTCGTTGATGAAGAAAATCGAGATGTTAAAGCTTGTTTGAGTTGAGCAGAGGTGAACTCCATGAGATATAGACCATCCTTAACAGGGCCATGAAGTAGAAATTTGTGTGTAACCAAAGGCTTGATAATAAATTTGTCATAATAGTATTCAAAGAAACAATTATTTTCTTTTGTAAATCGAAGCACAAATATCAAATTCTTGGTAATAGATGGCACATGAAAAACATTACGAATAGCGAACTTAACAAAATCATTGTGTAAAGTAGATAGCCAATATGAGCAATGTGCAAACTGAACCATTGCCAACACACACTTGATCAGTTCCTTGATATTCAAAACGCAAATTGAGATTGGACAAAGCAGAAGTAATATGATGAGTAGCTCCTGGGTCTGGTACCTAACCAGATGAAGAAGTATTAGAATCATCATTATAAATTGCATAAGTCCCAGGTTCATGACACCAGAAATCATCATTTTCCTCAATGTAAGGATCAAAATAAGTATTGTAAGCCCGCACCATGGAATCATCACTTGAAGTAAATCTGTATCTACATTCAGTGGATGAATGACCTGGTTTCCTGCAGATTTGACACTCAATATAGTAATTGTACTTCAAAGGAGGATGAAAACGGTGTGGACCGTTAGCTCTACCAAATCTCCCCCTGCAAAGTTTATTCCACATCTAAATCCACCTTTATTTCTACCACTATTTCTATTACCTCTTGTTAGAGCATAGCTCGGTTGAACCCACCAAGCGCTGGTATGTCAAGTTTGGTTATCATATTTTAGTATCAAAACTCATATAGAGTCACTTGATTAATTACTAGAGTCAACTTCGTTTAGGTTAGACTAGAAAATCTAGGAATGTTGAGACATACAAGTATTAATCTGAAGACCCGAAGATTGTGGTGTACTTGGGGACCATCATCTTTTCAGATCTGGTTCTTTATTGAATATTTGAATGGTCAATACAATATGACAAGGTAGAACCAATCTTAACTTTTGTTGAGAGTTGAGGTATAACCGGTCATAGCCTATATTATGTAGCTAGTTGTAATTGGTCACAAGATGCTTTGAGAATCAAGGTGTAACCGAACACAAGTTACATTGGAATGCAAGTTGTAACCGGTCACAAGTTACTTTGGAAAACAGGTATAACCGGTGACAAGACATATTGGGAAGTTAGTTGTAATCGGTCACAAGCTACCTTTGGGAAGCAATGTATAACCGGTCACAAGCTACTTCGGGAAGCAAGGTGTAACCGGTCACAAGCTACTTTGTGGGTCAAGGTGTAAACGGTTAAAACCTATCTTGGGAATCATGTTATAACTGGTCACAACCTACTTTGGAGTGATGGTATAATCGGTTCCATGAACAAAATCAAGTTTCCATCACATATTTCTTCATGATGTGTGTGAATTAAGGATTAAGGTTTTCCAAGATGAGAATCTTCTAGATGTCGATATTATTTGAACATGTGCACAACTCATATCATTTACTGTTCAAATATATTCATTGATACTCAAGGTGATCCCAAACCGAAATATTAAATAACCAATTATGATCTTTGATTTTATATGCTTTCATTTCCAGCAATAAAAGCATATACTCTAGAAAAAGATTATTAGTTAATGAGCTAGACAAATAATAGAAGTTTTCTACGAGAGATTCGGAAATATAGTTTGACATTTATTGGGAATAGGAAAACCGAATTTTGCACTTATTGCATCTTGACAATAATTTCGGTTTTAGAATTTCCTTGTTGTTCAAACAACTTTGGTGTATAAATAGTTGAGTTTGCATTTCTTACAAACTATCCTAAGAGCCATGCAAACTTCATTCATGTAGTTTCTGGTGGAGCCGTTTATTCGGAGAGGAAAGTACCCTAGTTAGGAGAAATCTCTTACGATAGATCGTTTAAAGACTTCTGTGGGATCAAGAAGCTATAAGAGTACCATTGGTGGGAAACTAGATACTTGCATTGTTATTTTAGTTTTCCATTATTGATTTGATTGACTAACGGTTGTTCTTGAGAGCCTTCTCTTCTGACATAAGGTTCACTTAAACTAGATCAAAGTATCAACAAGATCCATTTTCGGATCTAAAAACATCTTGTGATAATCTGTTGTTAACAAACTCCGTTCTCTGTGTGATTGATCACAAGAGGATTCAAGTTTGTGTTGAGCAGGTTTTAAGAAGGAGATTGAAGATTTGAAGACGAAGAAGATTTTCTTATTAGTTTTTTGTATCTTTGTGAATCTTGTGCACACATCTTGATCGGCTGGGATCCAACTAGAATCATGTTTATCTTTGATAGACTTGATCGTCTAGTTGTGTGATATCGGCATCACCTTATAATTACTATATGAGTTCTATATTTATTTATTAAAAATCTAAATATTGATTATTTCGGTAATCAAAGTTTAGGTTGATCTAACCATACAAAGGATTTTATTAGTTTAAACGGAAGAGCCTTTGTCAACAACGTAAATATGTTTTTCACCAAAGATTGATTAGAGTGATTACCAAACAGCTTTTGTTCCTTTATTGTTTGGAATACGATCCAAAGGAGTGGTGATTCACGTGCATGACTCTCGAAGTCGAAGGCGCAGGGATACTAATGAAACTTAGTAGCTCGAAGTAGTCTGCTTGGTCTCTACTATACGAAGTTGGCATTAAATTTTGTATAACGGCTTAATTCTGAGAGTATTTAAAACTGGACAAGGTGCTGGGTTTTTTTCTGTATTTTCGGTTTCCTCGTTAACAAAATCTTGTTGTGTCATTTACTTTATTATTCCGAAATTATAATTTATTTATTATAATTTAAATTAAATTACACTTATACGTTAATCCAAATTACTTAACTTTGATCCTAATCATGAGTCGGTTTTTACCATAACTATTTTCAAGTAAATATCTTGTTTTTGTATTGTCTCGACCTCGTCCATAGACAATCACACGAGATATAATACTTCAGTTGTATTGTCTCGACTATGTTCATAGATGATCACTTAAGATACCAGACTTATAGGTTGATAAATAAAAGATTGTGGTGTATTTGGGCACCCTCGTCTTTTCACCTCTAAAGCTAAAATTACCAGATTTTTCAAAGTTTGCACGATTAGGATACGAAGTCCAACTATGAGTACCAAAATGATAAGGAGATGGATTACCTGAATAAGAATGATAATCACTGTGTAGAAAGTAATGATCACATGTAAATTGTTAGTCATGTGGATGTAAAGCAGTAACTGATTGTTGTTGTTGAGTCACACATTTGCATAAGCAGTGGTAAAATCAATTTTCGATTCAAATTTAACTCTTTCTTCTTCAGATAGCGGCAAAGCTAAGATTTCTGAAGATGTTATCAGATTCCCATTCTTCAATTGTTGAGTATGTACAGATCGAGGTCTTAAATGCGTTGAACTCAGAAGGTAAACCTTGTAAGATATGAATACTAAATCCTCATCAAAAATAGCTCTATCAATATGTGGTAATTGATGTGAAATTGAACGCGCTTTTTTTTTTAAGTATACTAACATTGGAATATGATATTTCTTCAAACTTATTAGATCCGTTTTGAGTCACTTAAGACGAATTTTGGTCGTAGAATTGTAATTATTCTCCAATCAAGTCCAGATTTCATGAGAAAATGTACGATCAAGAACTTGAGAGTGGATTTCTTTAATAGAAGTAGAAAATAACCAAGATACAAGAGTAGAGTCTTGATTTACCCAATATGTATGTGTATGATTGCGAACGAATTCATTCTCAAGATCTAATTCAACAATTTCAATACCAGCAACAAATGTTCTCCTGAAATACTTAACCGAACATGAAAAGGAACCGTCAACAAATCGAAATAATTCTTAACTACGAAGTTATGGAGCTATTTGAGATTTCCATAAAGGATAATTGGTTGCATATAGTTTTGACGGATGTTTGAATGTTAAATGAATGTGTTTGCTAGCATTGATGATTACAGAGAAGCAAAAGATTTCAGAGATTTTGAATTTTAGGGTTTGACAAGGTATTTGATACCATGTGAGAAGAGATGATGTCGTTTCATAATATTCTCAGATTCAATTTCATTTCTTCATTTCGATTCATCTTACATACATAGACCCTTTCTGACTATTTAACAGACTCGATATGTGACCTTCTCAGCCGGTAGGTAAAGTAAAGATTAATTGTCATCTTGCAGTTATCACGCGTAGTAGACACGAGCACATTTTGACACACACAGACACACAATTCACGTACATACACTCAGATTCTCTAACAAGAATTAAACTACTTATTACACATGCCTAGAAAATACTCAAAATTTCTCAGATAAAACTTTTCAGACACTTTTTTTTTATGTTTTTTTTTTAAGAAAGTAGATACATATATACATATGCGTATTTTGGAGCAAAGAATGTATGTCATGATTTTTTTTTTGATTCAAAAAATGGATTATATTGAAGATTAGTTAGAGATTACAAGATTATCATGATCAACCCATCCTTGAATGTCATGGGATAGATCATTCTGAAACTCAAAATTTGACTGTGAAGTTCTAGCTTTCTTAAAAAGTTTATCAGCCAAACTATTTCCCTCTTAACTGAAACACACTTCCATACTAATTTTACTTAAAAGAAATCTATTATCTAAAAGTAGAGATTGATTCATCCAATGAACATAGAAAGTTGATTCATTGATGGACTTTATTAAGACCTCACAATCTGATTCAAAGATGACATTATTGAAACTCTTTGCAACAGCCAAGGTAGCAGCAGCTTTCATTGCTTTGCATTCCAGTTCTTCAGATTCAACACCTCCCCTCATTCCTCCATTGAAGAATTGCCCTTGCACTCCAATGCAAGTACCTGCACAGTTTCTCACAATCAATCCTATGCCTCATTGTAAAGTGTCATGTTTAAAAGAAGCATCAAAATTAAATTTAACAAAGCCATTATCAGGAGGTTTCCATTTCTGAACCTGCAGAACAACATTACTATATATACCAAGATTAGTAGTAGGGACACCATCCTATTAATGTCATCTATAGATATAAACCTATTAGGACTGATATTTTGAAATATCTTAGTACATCTGTCTTTCCAGACTGTCCAAACTGACACCATAAACAATTTGTTTAAGTTATGTCTAGTAATCCCCACACCAAAAGTAAAGTTAGTTCTTACAGAGAACCAAGAAATAATTCAATTCTTGAAAGAACCACGTCGAACCATAATGTTACCAACATTGATATTTAGAGCCAACCAAACAGATCTAGCATAAGGACAATATAAAAAAAAGATGATTGCTACATTCCATAGGCTGATTACATAAACTACAATGCAATTCAATCCGTGGTTTATATCTAGATAACTTATCTCTTGTTGGAACTATGTCTTTAAGACACTTCCAAACAAAAAGTTTTACTTTATGAGGTAAAGTAACTTCCAGAAGAGCTTTCCAAACCTGAGGAGAGACAGTTTGAGTACCTGCAGGGGGATTAGAAGGTCTAGATAGTACATTATAAACACTCTTTACAGAGAAATGACATTTCCTGTGTAGAAGTAATATAAGAGTATCTTCACCAATTGCAGGGACATTCATTGCAAGAATTTTAGTAGTAGTATCAAAATCAAACAAATAATGAATTAAATGCACATTCCAAGTCCTAGTGCCTGCATAGAAAAGATCAGCAACAAAGGTATAGGAAACAGAATTAACTAGACCTTCAAAAGGAATAAGAGGGTGATTAGGACCAAAGACCCAACAATCTAACCAAATTTTGTTTTTAGTACCACATATAATATCCCAAAAACTATTATTCTTAATAGTTTCAATACACCTGTATATTCCTCTCCATATCCAGGAGTAGAGCTGGTAAACCAGCCAAAAACCCGCGGGTTGAACCGGCCCGTACCGTGAAAACCCGCAACCGTCTCGGATGGTTCCTAAACAAGACGGGCGCGGGTTGGATAATTAGTGGCTTGTGAAGAAAGGGGTTAACCCGGCCCGTACTGTGAACCCGTAGTTGTACCGGTAAACCCGTAACTCCAGTCCCCACCCACATCCACATATATTATTTAGGCCGCGTGTCGCACACTATAACCGTTTATGTGTCTTCCCCAGTTCCCCCATATAAAAGCGAAGAAACCCTAACGCAGCAGCAACCTTCCTTTTCTTTCTTCTTCCTTTTTTTCCTTCTTCTTCATACTTCCCTGAGTCCTGACGGAGAAAACAACAAATTTAAAATGTGTTAGATCTAAAGATCAAAGGCAGGTACTTTGATCTAAAGATTAAAGGTTGGCAGGTAATCAGATTCTCCTATTTATTTTCGTCTTTATTTTCTTCTTCTAGGGTTTTACATAGGAATCCTAAGAAATCTTTAATGTTCTTAGGACTGTCGTGAAGATTGGCAAACACTTCTTGAGTACATGTGTTCTTAACTTCATGATGTTTGTGTTCTTTCCACAAAAAAAGGGTTTTTTTGCTTGGATTTTTATTTTGTTTGTTTCATATTTGTATCATTACTCATTAGTATGCTTTACAGATATTTAGGGGATTTGTTTGTTAGATACAACTTGCAAGAATGATACTTGTTTCGGTTTGTAAAAAATGTTAAACTTTTTGAATATTGAATCTGGCACTTAAATTGAATTGGATACTAGCTAATTAGGGGTGCAGAAGCATTGGTATTTGGTGATTCTCAATTAGCTTTAATTAGTCACTATCTCTGATGTGTTTAGCTCTAATTTTATGCTATTGTTTTGGGTTACTTGCAAATACTTGTACTATAATAGTTTTGTTGGAATTTCTTTACATGTATGATGTACCTTGTTACTTGTAATTTGCAAATGAGATGTTTTGCTTATATTTTTTGTTTATGTATTTTTCACGTTTCTGAATGACTCTTTGACCTGTTCTTTGTGGCTCAATCCATTCCAGTATGTCAAGTGTACAAGAACAAGAGTTACAAGACCATTATAATGATGTTATGAGTAGTGACGGTGAGGATGATGATGTTGAGATGCTAGATTCTGTGAATGAGGATCCAACTGTTGGTTGTGCACCTTCCTGTCCTGCACCAGTTTCACGTGGAAATAAAAATGAACTTATATCCCAAGTTTGGGGAATTTTTTAAACTCGTTAAATATAAAGATGGAACAAAGAAGGGAGTGTGCAAAGCTTGTAATGTAGGATATAAATATGAAAGCCAAAAAGGTGGAACCTCAGCCATGAAAAGGCATAAGTGCCCTAAGCGTCAGTCTATAAACGTAGGGAAGATGATATTATATGCAAACAATGGCCAGCTGTCTACCCGCGTACGCAAAATTGATCAGACGAAATTATGAGATCCGTTTTCAGCATTACTCATTGCAAGAAATGTTCCATTTGCTTTGGTGGAGTGGAAAGAATTTAAGGATATATGTACTTATTTAAATGAGGATGCTAAACCAATATCAAGGAATACTGGGAAAGCCGATGTAGTAAAGAAACATAAAGCACAAAAAGAAGTTATTCGTAACAGATTGAAACTTGCTCCAGGTATGATTCAAAATTTCAAATCCTAATGACCCATATGTTTTGTTTATACTTTTATGTATGAGTGATTGATTAATATGATGTGCTAATGTGTATGACTCACCCTTACATGTAGGATATGTCTAACATCAGACATGTGGACTTCTTAACAACTACTGGATATATAAGCTTAATTGCGCACTATCTTGATCAAGATTGGGTGTTGCAAAAGAAGCTTCTGAATTTCTGTCCTCTTCCACCACCTCATACAGGTAAAGAACTTACTTTTATTTCTTTATCTTCAATATAAATTCATGTTAACTTTTCTCCTTTCTACTACCTCAAAACAGGTGAACACCTTTCTGCTAAGTTATTTGCTATGATAGAAGATTGGGGAATTGAAGACAAGGTATCCAACATCACCTTGGATAATGCTGCAAATAACAGAGCTTGTGCTCGAATTATGAAGAGTAGACTTGTTGCAAAGAAGATCTTGTTGGACGATGGAAAATTCTTTCATGTGCGTTGTTGTGCTCATATCTTAGCTCTTATTGTAAAAGAAGGACTTAAGAAGATTGATCCAACCATGCTTAAGATAAGAGCGTCAGTGAAGTCCCTTAAAAAGTCCCAAGTAAGAAAACAAAAGTTCTTGGACATTGTTGATACTTTAGGAATGTCTGGAATAAAAAGGGGTATTCGTCAAGACGTAAAGACAAGGTTGGATTCCGCTTCTATTCTGTTATAACTTATAAAGTTAGAGAATTGTAATAGTGTTTATTATATACTCACTGAATGTTTGTTTTATACAGGTGGAATTCAACTTATCTTATGTTAGATAGTTGTATCATGTATAAGCCAGTTTTCTCTCATTTGAAGTTGGTGGATTCAGACTATGAAGACTGTCCAACTGATGAAGAATGGGAACAAATTAAAGTAGTTACAAAGTTTCTCAAAGTGTTTTATGATCTCACAAAGATATTTTCTGGTAGTAAGTATCCTACTTCCAATCTGTATTTTGAAAGAATTTGTCAAGTTCAGGTGTTACTAAAGAAAGAAAGCAGAAATGATATTGAATTCATTAGGAACATGGTAAAAGAGATGCAAGCAAAATTTGATAGTTACTGGAGGAGTTGAGTCCTATATTGGCTATGACAGTTGTGTTAGATCCTAGATTGAAAATGAATTTTGTGAAATTTACTTACTCCAAGTTGTATCCTGAGGTGAGAGAATTAGAACATGAAGTTAATAAAGTGCGTCGTAATATGACAACACTTTTTAATGAGTATTACACCTTGTCAAGTTCAAGAGCTTCCAACAGTTATGCAACTCAAAATTTGGGTATTCAAAATGGTGGGAATTCTGTTTCCCAAGAAGGGAGTGATTTTTTCCAGGTAATTCTAAAGCTTACTTAACTCTAATTCATGTTAGTGGTGCCCAGTTATATTGTGAAGATTTTAGTCTTTTGAATTATTGCTTTTCATCTTAAAAATCCTTGTAGTAGAATACTGTTTGTCTTTTGAATTACTGTCAACTGTGGATGTAGTATGTGATGGTGTTAGCTTGTTTCTAAGACTTTTAAGACTCATATATTCATAGTTCACTCACTTCTAGATTGTTTCATGCAGGAATATGTTGCAACACAGGAACGTGGTGGTGATGTACTAACTGACTTGTCAGAGTTAGATGAATATCTTGGCGAGTCGTACAAAGGTTGTCTAAATTAACCACTCGACATCCTAAACTATTGGAAGAACCATGAACAACGATTTCCAGTACTTTCAAGAATGGCAGGGGATATTTTGTCAATTCCTATTTCAACTGTCGCTTCAGAATCTGCATTTAACATTGGAGGAAGGGTAATTGATCGATTTCGCAGTTCCTTATTACCTAAAAATGCTGAGGCGTTGATAACAACTCGTGATTGAGAATATGAAATTGGTAAGTAAATCAGTAATATATTTTTTTAGTTGAATGTCTAAATCTTATATATATCATTGGTTGTTTTTATCCATGTAGGAAAAGAAGATATGGATGAGGAAAATGAGATTATTGAAGAAGATGTATTAGGATTTGAACCTGATGCAGTGGAGGATGGGGCAGTGGAGGATGTGGAGGAGGTAAGTTCTTATGCGTCTAATTAGTATGCGTACTTCTTCAATATAAAGCGGGGTAATTATGCAAATTCCATGTTTTTGACTCGAATCTTTTCTTTTGTTTGGTTTATTTTTTCTTGAAATTACAAATTCATATTGAATAGTTGGAGCAACTCAAAGATAGACATGGAATATGAGAATGTTTTTTGGAAAAACAGTTATTTATCACTTACCAGTGTCTCCAAATATTGCATAGAAAAGAGATTGGAGATGTTTTGGACAGTTAACACTTTTTTTGATTAACCACACAATATATATTTTGTGCAGGAAGTGGTTATTAATATCTTTATTGTCACACTTGGTGATACAAATTACAAACAATGGTATTACTATCGGAGGTTTTTTTGCTTTGTTGAAAATATCATCATGAACTGATGAAGTACTGTAACTAAAGTACTAAACTACTAATGACTAGTGTATGTGTTCCTTTAATCCTTTAAATGCAAAATTAGTTTAGTTTTGCAATTTTTAGTTTTTGAATCGAAATATCAAATGAATTAGATGAATGTTAAGTACATAGGTTGTAGGGAAGGAGCTTTAGATGGCCTGAATCTGGCCAGAAATAGCCCAGAAATCGATTTCTGGCGAGTTGACTCAACAAAAACCAGCTAACCCGTGAGCCCCCGTGAACCCTCAAGCTTTACCCGGGACGGGCGCGGGTTGGAGAAATAACCACCCGTGAAGAATTTTAACCCGCAAGCTTAGGCTTGTATTAACCCGTAACCCGCGGGTTGGTCACAAGCCAGCCCCGCCCCGCCCGTTTGCCAGCTCTATCCAGGAGAAATTCTCATTAAGTTTTTTACAAATGAAGAATGCTACAGTTATAGAAATATTTAGAACCAAGAATTTGAACCCATAATTATTCCTTCTAAGTTACAATTTTCTAGACCAACCTACATATAAAAAGAATGTTAAAAGTCTCCAAATTCCTAAAACCTAGACCTCCCAAATCCTTAGATTTATTAATGTTGTCCCAAGCTATGAATTTAATTCCTTTCTTAGCCCTATGCCCCCACCAAAAATTCATTTTCAAAGAATCAAGTTTATCAATCAAAGTAGTAGGTATATAAAAACATCCCATTTTATAAGATGGCAAGGAATTCAAAACAGATTTGATAATAGTAGATCTACCAGCTTGATTTAGAGTAGTATTGACATAGTTTTTTAGTCTAACTTCAAAAGACTGAACTATAAGATCAAAAGATTTAATCTTAGAATGACCTAATAACAGAGGTGCTCCAAGATATTTTTCTGAGTCAAAAACTAAATTCATATTAAGAGCATGAGCAAGACTATCACAAAATTCTGGACTTAGATTCTTACTGAAATACACACAAGACTTGTCAAAAATGTATGTCATGATTTAGATGCTATAATTACCCTTGAGATGAAGAGTCTTTCAGAATGCATGCAAACAAATATGAAAATGAAGAGGCGAGGCCATCACAACCTCATCGAATAAATGACATGTTTTCCATTATTTTTCAAAGAGCAATTATAGATCGACGAACAAATATCTCAAAGAAAATCCAATAATAATTTGGGAAACTGTCCCCTTAGGGATAGGTAATCTTTCTCTGAACTTTACTCAGAATAAAAATCTAAATATTTTATTAATGATTCTATATGAACCACCACTTTAAACTAGGTAAAAGTCGTATACACACAAATATGTAGGGCGCACCCTCAGGAGAAAACAGGGTCCCATTTTAGGGTTTGAATGTGAGTACACGGTTTTCCCTTTTTTTTTTCTTTTGATACGCGAAAACCGGACCAAAATCCCTACGCGGACCCAGCCAGTTGGACTGGCCCCATCCTTTAATCTGAGGGTCCAAAAAGAATTTCAAATATTTGTAGGAGGTGGGCCCCATAAAGAAACCCCAATGTTTGCAAGAGGTGAGGCGTAGGGCCTGTAGGCAGGCAAATGTTTGCAACCATTTTGAATATTAATAAAACTAAAATTCTATTTTCCCCCTATTCTTGTTTTTGTTGTCACCGACTTACTAGGGTTTGTGAGAGAGAAAATCTACATTACGGTTTTGACTTCCAGATATCTCAAAAGATTAGGGCAGAGAGATCATCGTTCCAGAATACCTTCAAGAATCTGCTAGGGTTTCACTCTTTCATCAATATCCAACAAGGTTAGTTCAGTAATGTGATTCTTTTTCTGGATTTTTTTTCGTTGAAATTGGATTCTTGAATTTGGGTTTTCTTTTAGATTGTCCGTCAAATTTGAAGTTAACATGTTTCTTATATCCATTTTGGTTTTCTTGAATAGTTATTATATAGTCTTGTTATAAGAAATCTCTGGTGGGTGTTTTTGAAACCTTGTTGTTAGGCGCTAGGGTTTTGATGATGAAATGCGAATCGTTGAATATGATTGAAGTCGGAGTGAACTTAGCACATGTTGTTAGATAGAGGAATCTCTGGTTTTTGCAGGATTTTTTTTTGTATTTTTAGGTTTGCTGATTGGGTTGTTGAAGGGGATAGTAAAATGTGAAGAAGGGATAGTAACTTATGTTAAAGGATTTAGTCGATGTAAAACATCAATTGACCAAGTGCTTACCTGAATAAGACCGCTGCTTGAATTTACCTTTGCTATGAATTTCTGTTGTTTATTGTGTCTAGCACATGATGAAGGGTATACAGAACATACATTGTATTGGATACTAGCAAATAGAGTTTGAAACTTTTGTGTTTAGTTATTGGGAGGTTGAGTTTGTTAGTATGCTCATCGTAAGATATACTGACTGAAGGTAGATTGTTGGTACCATATATGACTCATTTGAAGTATTAATTTATCTCGAAATTGGTCACTGGGTAAGTTTTATGTCCATTTTGGTTTGCTTGAGTAGTTGCATTGTAGTTTATATAGTCTTGCTATGATTTTGAACTTTGTTGTTGTGGTTTGGCTATTTAGGTGCTAGCGTTTAACGTTGGATGAATGAATCATATAAAGTTTGATTGAAATTCTCATTACATGTTGTTAGGTTAAGGTCTGTGTTTTATGTGTAGAGTGTATATGATCGAGTTACTAATTGGGTTGAAGGAAGTCAGATAGTGTACACTGATTGACTGTAGATTATTATTACTATATATGATGCATTTGGTGGTAGTGAACTTATCACGTGTTGTCAGATTTAGGAACTCTTGTGCTTTTGCTTTTAGTATTCTTCGATGTGTCAGTGTAGAGTTTAAAGGAATGACGTTTTCCAGGATTGTTTCCTTACACAGTTAGTATACTGACTGAATGTAGAAGATTTTATTACTATGATCTGTATTTGATGTATTTGGTTAGCATGAGTTAACAAGAAAAAGGTGAATTGAGGAAGCCCTATTATAGACACTGGAACGAAGACAGTAAGAGAGACTTGCTACAAGAAGTTTCTGGTGGGTGATTTTGAGCTTTGTTGTTGTTGTTCTGTGGCTCCCTAGGGGCTAGCGTTTAATGTTGGATCGCGAATGACTTATATGATTGAAATAGGAGTGAATTTATCACATGTTAGATTAAGGAATCTGTGGTTTATGTGTCCAATATGTGCAAATCTGAGGTTTTTCATGACTTTTTTGTATCTTTTAAGTTACTGAATGGGTTGAAGATAGTCGGGTAGTAAAATATGAAGAAGGGGATAGTAACTTATGTTAAGATTTAGCCATTGTAGAACATCAGTTGAGCAAGTGCGAATAACACCACTGCTTGGACTTACATTTGCTATGAATTTCTATTGTTAATGTTGTCTACTAAATGATGAAGGGTATACAGAACATACATTGTCTTGGATATAGCAAATAGAGTTTGAGATTTTTGGACTCAGTTATTGGGAGGTTGGTTCTGTTGGTATGCTCACCTGACGTTTACTGACTGATTCACTGAACGTAGAATGCATTTGGTGGTACCTAGTTTTTGGTTTGCAGTGAGTTGATAGGAAAAAGGTAAGATCGAAGAAGCCCTATTTTAGACACAGAACGACGACTGGATGCATAATTAGAACTGCAGTATCTGTTTAGTGATAAGGTGGAAATTGGAAAGATCTCCATTGTTTCTTTCTTCGTACTTTTACTATGATTTTTTTTCCATGTTCTTTTGTTTTCTGTCTTTGCTTTAGTTGAAACAGGTTCCCCAAAGTAGGTTTCCTGTTTCCAGAGTTCTTCTTAGGGACTAGTGTTCCAATATTTTTGTTCATGATATTATCTCTTTATATTAATGTTAGGGCTTAAATACATGTAAAAGCTGAATTTGTATTTTGGACATTGAAAACATCCTCATTTTTGTCTTGACCATGAGCGGGCTAACCTTTCTCTGTAGGAGAGATATTTACCAATATATGCTAAATTAGCACGTGATCATTATCAATTAGATGTGCAGTGTGCACAACATAGAAAACTAAACACATGCTAAAAAGAGGCAGGATTAAAAACTGTATTTACATTTGTTGTACATGTGAAGTTGTCTTCTTCTTGGAAGGATGAGAGTCATTAGACTAAAGAGGTTAATTTGGGAATTTTGGGTAAATGCTTTAATTTCAGATCACGATTGGCTTGCTCCTCCTTTATCAGGGTGTTCTTTTTAAGTGCTTCCTTCATGTACATAGACTTATGGCTGATAGCCATATTTGGTTGCAGAAATTTCAAATTTTAGATGAAGGAGTGAACTATTCCCATGTTGTTAGATGAAGGAATCTGTTTTTTTTTTGTGGAGTATAAAACAATTGACGTTATTTCCACGATTCTTTGTAATTTTTGAAGTTACTAATTTGGTTTGCAGATAATCTGGTATCATACTGATAGAACTATATGATGCATTCGGTATTACCTAGTTTCTTGGTTAGCATGAGTTGATAAGAAAATGGTAAGATTGAGGAAGCCATATTATAGACACTGGAATGACGACTGTATAAATATTGTGAACTGCAGTATCTGTTTTGCACGAGTGTGCTCAGGAGAAAGCGGGTAATTAATACAGCCATATTTGACTTTGATTCTAACCATGGGGCCTCTCACATGTGCGTATAATACCTGTGGGTTCACGGCTATGAACCTGACTCAGTAGTTATATCTGATATCTGAATCTGAGTTTTAGCACATGACCTGCGCCTCCCACGTGTTTTTTGACTTACTTCTGTAGTTGCAGTTTTTTCTTTTGTTGGTACATGTCTTCTGATTTTCTTCTTTTTGTAGTCTGGAAATTCCTTGGTTTTCATGCGTTGATAAAAAATAAGCTAAGATTAAGGAGGTCCTATTGTAGACACTGGAATGACGACTGCATAGATACTTAGAACTGCAGTATCTGTGTAAAGTGGACACTGGAAAGATATGCGTTTTTTCCTTGTTTTTTTCTTTGTATTTCACTACGAAGTTTTTTTCTCGTTTTTGTCTTTGCTTGAGTTTTAACTGGGTGTGTCCAAATTAGGTTTTCTGTTTCCAGAGTTATTTATTAGATACTTCTTTTACAAGAGTTTTCCAGTTATTTGTTCATGATATTATCTTTTTTATTAATGGTAGGGTTTGAAGAGTTTAAAGGAAGCAATGTCTGCATCAACAGTCGCAAATCCTGCAGCAGCAGTGAATAGCAATAGCCCTTCCTTGTCACAGGGTTCAAGGAGAAGAACTGTTACGGTTATGGAAAAGAAATCTGCCAACTTTGAGAGAGTTGAAGAAGGTGGTGGTGGAGTTTCTGAACCTGTTAGGAATGAGGAAGGGAGGGATCTGAGCCATACCATCAGGGGAGAAACTCCACTTGATAGAGAGAGAAACTTATCATCATCTGTGCAAGTGAAGAAAGGTCTTGGGGACTCCACAATTTCCCCTCGTCGTAAGAAAGTCGTGTCTAGATCCCCTGCGAAACCCTTATGGAGGACTCTACTCAGTGTTTTTGCCAAGAATTTGGTGCTTCTTCTTGTACTTGTTGGGCTTGTGCAAATGATTCGGATTTTGGCTCTTCAATCTAGGGATGGTGTTGTTTCTTCAGATATCGAGGATCGAATTGCGGAGGTGGAGAAGTTTCTGAAGACAACTACAAAGATGATGCAAGTTCAAGTGGAAGTTGTGGAAAGGAAGATTGAGAGTGAAGTTGGTGGTTTAAGAAGAGAAATTACTAAAAAAGTTGAAGAAAAAGGTGTCAAGTATGAGACTGAGTTGAAAAGGTTAGAAGCTAAGGCGGATGAATTGGGTAAATCTTTTGCTGAGTTGAAGGATAGTGGAATATTAACGAAGGAAGACTTTGATAGATTTTTGGATGATTTTAAGAAGAACAATGTTGATGGAAGCGAAAAAGAAATAAGTTTGGATGATATCAGGGCTTTTGCTAAGGAGATCGTTGAAAAAGAAATTGAGAAACATGCAGCGGATGGACTTGGAATGGTTGATTATGCATTAGCTTCTGGGGGAGGCTGGGTACTTGACCATTCTGAACCCTTCATGCATACAAAAGGTTCAGGTTGGCTTCCTTTTAGGAACCAGTATGGAGCTCATCGTGATGCACAAAGGGTATTGGAACCGAGTTTTGGGGAGCCAGGTAAATGTTTTCCTCTCCAAGGAAGGTCTGGGTATGTGGTAATAAAGTTGCGGACAGCAATTATTCCGGAGGCTGTGACTGTGGAACATGTTTCTAAGAGCGTAGCTTATGACAGATCGAGTGCTCCAAAGGACATCCGTGTCTCTGGCTGGTATCAAACAAGTGAGGCTATTGCTGCTAGTGGTGGTGCTGATCTATCTCGTCAGGATGAGAAGAAGATGTTTATGCTGTCTGAGTTTGTTTATGATCTTGACAGAAGTAGTGCACAAACCTTCAAAGTGGACTCAGGAGAAAACCGGATTGTTAATACAGTCAGATTTGACTTTGATTCGAACCATGGAGGCCCTCACATGTGCATATACCGCCTGAGGGTTCATGGCCATGAACCTGACTCAGTAGCTATATCTGAATCTGAGTTATAGCACATGACCCGCGACTCATCTCCCACACGTGTTTATGACTTACTTTCGTAGTTAAAAGTTCTTTCTTTTGTTCGTCTGTGTCTTCTGCTTTTAATCTTTTTGTAGTCTGGAAACTCTTGCATCTGCGCGCCAACGTCTTAAACTCCTGATCTTGTAAATATTTTACTATCTTTTTGCCGCTAGCATGACTTGTTTTAGATTGTGTCTTTCTTGGATGTTTTGTGCATGTCAGAGATCTTAGTTATGGATAGATCGTACTTTGTGAATACTAAGCAGAAGTTCTGGAGGAAATCACTTGTTATGTGCAGTTATTTACTGGTTCAGTTTGGTTTACTTGCAGCAACATTAGGTGTCAACATTAGGTGAAAATTGAAATGTGTTCAGCTAACTATTTGTCTGACAACAAGTTTTTTTCTTTTTGATGGAAAAGATATATATTAAAACTAGCAAAGGTAGTACATTAGGTTTACAAGATCATTGTTATCAAAGATACTAGAATAAATGCTAGATTTTTGAACCTTGTGAGATAAATTTTCCGACATACGCTGTAATCTTTTAATCCGCGCTTCTTTAGCAATGTAGTCCACTGCATTGTTGTTGTTTCTTCTTATATACTTCATTTCAGCTTGCGGAAGGTCGCCCAATTTGTTCATAATATCCTGCAATGTATTTTCTGTCGCCCACGAAGAGTCTGACTGTACTTTGTTTAAGCTATCGGCCAGAGCTTTGCAATCTGTTACGATGATCACACTTGATAAATATTTTCTTTTAACCATGTAACCGCCTTTAGGAAGGCCTTTGCTTCTGCGTGGAAGGCTGACGTTGTCCACTCTGAGCCCGCCGATATATGCATAAAAGTCTCCTCATCCGCAAAGTAAAGGATAAAAGCGTATCCCATTGAAGAGTTCTCTTTCTCATAAGAAGCATCAACGAAAACGATCCAGTCCGAATTTAGGTTTGACCAAGAATTGCTAATTGGTGTTTTTTCATGAGTCTGCTTTTTGCTTTGAGGGGTATTGTACGAGATTGAATGTAAGAATCTCTTTATTTGTTCTATTAAGCTGACTGGGTTTGGATGGATTTTCTCAAAAATTACCGAACATCTGTATTTCCAAATGAACCAAATTATGGTGGATATTTTTCCTTGTAGATGACTCAAATTAGCTTCCTAATCCACTATTTAATCCAATCAGTCGCTGTACTGTGAGTGTCCTGGAAATTATATTTTGTAGAGATAGTCCGAACCAAACTGCTCTAGCAAAAGAACACTCGCAAAAAAGATGAGTTTCCGTTTTTTGTGCTTGGTCGTTGCAAAGTTGACAAATCTGGTCTATTTCCATATTATGAGCACCTAGTCTAGCCGACGTGGGTAACGCTTTTTGTGCTATTTTCCAGATGAGAAGTCTAATTCTTGGGATTGCTTGTATTCTCCAGACCTTGTACCATGGAAAATCTAGAGTATTAATGTTGTCAAGATCCAGATTGGCCAAATAGGTATAGACATTTTTGGCAGAGAACTTTCCTGATTGATGATGTCTCCATCTAATAATGTCTTGCTCATTAATCCTTGGATTTAAAGCTTGGATTTTTTCCTTATCTTCCGGGTAGAAAAATGGTTTAGCTTTTCTTGATCCCAATTACCTTGATCCGAGATTAGCTCTTGAACTCTTATTGGTGCTTGATCTTGAGAGTTGGGGACTTTTTGGATTATATCCGCATTAGGAATCCATCTGCCTTCCCAGATTTTTATCGAGGCTCCATTTTTGACTTGCCAAATGAAGTTGCCCTTAATCAACTCCAAACCTTTTAATATGCTGGTCCAAATCCACGATAGATTCGAAGTTCTGGATTTTTCTAGAGGTTGGGATTTTGGAAAATATTTTGCTGTTAAGAGTTTGATCCAAAGATGGTCTTGTTCTATTACTAACCTGCTGGCAAGTTTTGTGAGCAGAGCCAAGTTAAACTGATGTGGGTTTTTAATTCCTAGTCCTCGTTGAGAAATGAGTTTGCATATGTTTTTCCACGCCCGAATAAATCCTCGTTGTCGCTTTTGGCCATCTTTTTTCCACCAAAAATTTCTTTGAATGCGGTCGAGATGATCAAGGGTTGTCTTTGGTAGAGCTAACACTTACATTTGGTAGGTTGGGTAGGATTGAAGGACCGATTTTATCAAAACCGTCCTCCCTGCTTGAGATAACAATTTCGATTTCCATCCTTGTAAAGTGGAGTAGTAACGTTGTAGTAGCGGCTCAAAGTTGGATTTTCGGTGTTTATCGAAAAAAAGCGGGGGTCCCAGATATCTATCATTTTTCGTCATCAAAGGGACCTTTAGGATTTTTGCTATGATTTTTCCATATCTTGGATGAATTTTTGGACGGAAGTAGACACTAGATTTTTGTAGGCTAACCATTTGGCCCGTGATGTTCCCAATAATTGTAATATCTCCAATAGGCTTTTCGCTTCTCCTAGGTCCGCTTTTGTAAAAAGAAAACAGTCGTCCGCAAAAAAATAGGTGAGATATATTCAGGGCTTCTTTATTTATTTGAAATCCAGATATCTTCTTGTCTTCGATTGCTTTTTCTAGAAGTCTAGAAAGAATTTCCATGCAAATTAGGAAAAGATACGGAGACAATGGGTCCCCTTGACGTAAACCCTTGGAAGTATTGAAAGAAGGTCCCGACGAACCATTTAGAAGAATAAAAAAAGAGGTAGTTGAGATACATTGCATGATGAGTTTTGTCCAAATATCTGAAAATCCAAAGGCTAATAGGACTTTCTCAATAAAACTCCATTCGACTCTATCAAAAGCTTTTGATAGGTCAAGCTTTAAAGCCAGGAAATCCTTTTTTTTCTTGGAGGTTTTCATCGAATGGATGAGTTCATGAGCAATTATGATGTTATCTGTGATTTGACGACCGAGGAGGCTGATTGATTTGGAGATATTATTTTACTGAGTATGGGTTTTAGTCTATTAGCTAATATTTTTGAGATGAGTTTATAAATTGTATTGCTCAGGCTAATAGGTCTGAAGTCTCCCGGAGATTGGGGTGTGAAGATTTTTGGGATGAGAGTTATGAAGGAATGATTCAGATCTTTGTCTAGAGTGCCTGATCTAAAAAACTCTTGGACATTATGACTACATTATTTTCCAGTATGTCCCAGTTGGCTTTAAAATGTCTTCAACAAGTTTGTGAACTTGAATGATTACTACTGCTTGAACAGGAAAAGTAATGTTGCCGCTATGTAATTTGATTATTGATATTACTCCATCCGTTTCAGGAGAAATGACATTTTCACAGTTCAATTTGGCTATTTTTAGGTAAAAATGAAAATAAAAATAGGAGCATCATTTTTTCTGAAACATCGGTAAATAATTTTTCTTTTTTTTTTTAGAGTGATCTGTGCGCGACCAAAAAAAGACTTTTGCTTTCAACTTCTGGTTGCCAAACAATTTCTAGCCTAGCAGGTCCAAAACCAGAGCAAAATCAAATCAGCTGGTTGAAAAGTTGCCCCCGAGTTAAACCAATTCCATCGATTTCTTCTGCATCCCATCAAGGGTCAAGATTAAAATCCCCAACTGTGTGCAAATGCTCTCAAAATCTTGACACGCGAAATTATAAGAAATAACCTAAAACCCAACCCCAAATCGATCCCAGCTAGGGGATTTTTCATCATTTAAACCATTTCTTTGGCAATTTCATCAGAATCATACATAGCTGGAGAAGTAGTGTGGACTGTCAAACTTTTGCTAAGGCTAGAGGTAGGCGTTTTTTCTTCTCCTTTTTATGTGGTTTTGGATTTGTATACTGTAATTGATTTAGGATTTTGCACTATAAGCTCTTGATGCTTTGAGTTTGTTCGATAAAATGTCTAACTGAAAAAAATTGTGTAATTTCTCCCTCAGGTTTTTCCATGGCGAATTTACCTAACGCAGAGAAGTTTCTGAAGTAAGTTAAACCAAAACCCAACTTTGTGGTCAGTTTGTTATATGTTTGTTCACTTAATTTTGCACTTACTAGCCTATTAAAATTTGTGGTCAGTTTGTTATATGTTTGTTCTCTTATGTTTGAAAATTTGATTTGGGTTTTAGGTGAATCTGAATTATTTGATTGAATGCGTGTAATTGCAAGAAGATTTAACCTGGCTGGGTAAAATTTTATTTATGTGGGTTCTTAAGGTTGCAAATTATGTATGTAATAACTGATAAGGCGGGATTGAAAAACCGAATAGCTAATAGGGGAATAACTAATGTGTTGCCAATGCTTGGGGGTCACATTCACTTTTACAAACTATTCACAAAGGATACATACTCTTGATTTCTCGTGACACATTCTTGAAACTGTCTATAAAAAGGAAAAGTTCTACGATTTTTTGATGAAAAGGAGGTGTTAAGTAACTAATCCTGTCATGGTTGCGTAGAGTTTGTTGGTTAGGTATCACACTAGTTTCTAAACTGTGCTCATTTGAATGTAATTGAAAGTTTAAACATGTCTGACTCTGAGTAAGAAAATAGAGCGACGATTCTGTTATGTTCCGTTATCTGTCTCTCTTACTATTCATCTGGACGAAGCATATTTAGTTTTCTAAGATTCTTTTAGAAACTCTAGGAGAATTTTAATTTATGGTTTACAAGCAGAACAATAGGGATGGGAAAGAAAGATCGCTACTTTTGGAAGCAAATTGGCAAAGCTTTACTCTGCACGTATACGGTCTTTGGTTTGGCTTGGTGGTACAATGAAACATCTCCACTTGGTTGGTGGACACTTATGCCACGCCCTAAGGTAATAGCTCCTTCGCACATGAATCCTCTTCTTATTTATAATATTTAAAGGAGTTCCTGTAATTGTCTTGACAGAAGCTGCACCATTTTCTGGTCTCTAAGGGTATTGTGCATAGTTGGTATTATGATACATGCTTATAATATTTAAAGAAGTTCCTGTAATAATCTTGATAGAAGCTGCACCATTTTCTGGTCTCTAACGGTATTGTGCATAGTTGGTATAATAATAGATGCTTTCGAAATCCTGTTGCAACACAGTCGAGTGTATGCCATGGATGAATAACTCAAGCCAGAAATCAGAATTTTCGGATCTTTTTCGTAACTTTCTTCAATTTTTTATCTTCTCAATGCTCATAACGTACACATTTTGACTTTTGTGGACATGTATCTGAGACTGCTTTGAAGAATGAACAGTTCTCCCTCTAGCTTTTGTTAGTAATTTACAGTTTGTTCAGTTTTTGACCTCTGTCTAAACTAATAGGTGATGATATTACCTAATGCTGTTTATTTGAAACCTTTCATCTCGGATGATTTGGTGGATTCAACAACCAATTCATTCGCTAAATGTTGTCTTGAGATCAGCTAATCTTGTTGGCAAATCCTGATATTATTTTTTCCTCGAGGGTAAGAATGTAATCTCTAGATCATCTTCTCTTTGTATTTCAGGAAGAGAGAGAGATGGCTCATCTTTACGAGCGTAGGAAATATCCTTATCCAGGTGATGAAGAAGCAATGGAGCAGTTTGTTGCAAGTGGGGGCATGATCGGAACCACCATCAGTCCAAAAGGGTTTGTTGATTCTGGAAATGACTCCGACAACTTTCAGAAGCAATTACAGTCGAAGAAATTTGAACAAGAATCCTTGAAGTTATGGTTCCGGATGAGGAATGAGGTCATTTCTGAACTCCAAGAGAAAGGGTTTGATGTTGAATAGCTGAAGTCGTTGTCATCGAAAGACTACCCTGAATTATTGGAAGATATTTTGTAGTTTGTACAGCATGTATTGAAAGTACTTTCTCAAGAAATTGTAGAGGAATAATCAGATACATGAGGTGTCATGTTGAACCATTTTGAGAGCCTCTTTAGTAATTGTTGGTTCATTTGCCCTTGAGTTTTTGCAAATTTGAGATTTTACTGTTATTGCATTTGGGTATTAGTTTTCGCAATTGAGTTTTTGCACTAGCATGTCCTGGCTAACAGATTTTAGGTGTCAGGAGGGGGTAATCCTAAGCGACTTCTGATTTTAGTTGGGTCAATCTCACTCAAAGCCATGGAGTTGCTGATTCCAGAATATTGTGCCAATAAAATGAGCAAGTAATTCACACTTTCTTGTTGTGGTATTTTGGCCTTTGTGTTGCATCAAATTGTATAAGACAAACAAAGAAAAAAAATCATCAGAAACAATGAACTGAAATTGGGTAAGTATAAAAATATTTCATTAATTTTTAAAGCCAAAATTTTTCAAAGAGGTGCAAGCAACTCTGCTGCATTCTTTCCCTTCTTTCTTCTCAATTCCCATATATTAATATCAGCTTCAAGGGTAAACTTCCACAGCATCTCGGATTTACAAGCAATCTCTATAGCTTCCTTCATGTGTGTAACGGGTCGAATTATCAAATCATACTGAATCACCCATTGGAGTCCCTGAATGTAACTTCTGAGACACTCATACCGACTGTTTGCCTGCACCTGAGTAGCTTTGTGCATGCGCTATTAGTATTATACGTATCCGGTACAAACTTACGGTAAATCCGATAAGTCCACCTCCTTGTCAACATCTCGCGTAACCAATCAGCAACTTTCCGTACATCTTCCTGTAGCTGTCTCAATTGGAGATCATTCATCCACCACACCAGTGCATAAGGCTTGGACCTAGAAACTTCAAAGATGTTGTCAACTGTATCAAGGCAATCCAAGAAAGTATCAGGATTTGACCAATATCCGGATGCCATCTCGGTTATTTCCCGATCGATTGCACCTTCAGCAAGGTCAGGCTCCATAAAATCATTCGCATCCATAAACTCATCATGCTCACTCATGTTTAGAAAAATCTTTCAGAATTGTTAAACTAATTTCAAGTTATGTGCGTACGTCCATTGAAACTACACTCTTCTGCTTATGTAGATGTTCAATAAATCATAGTTACTTAAGGACTCTCATTCATAAAGTTGAACACCTTTCCTAAAACTATAAAAGGAATCCCATCAGGATTTGGAATCCCTTGTAGGTTTTCTTAATCGATACAGTATATATATTATTTAGAAATCATAGTCACAGAATTCAAAATAATTACTATCGTAACAAGTTCATTTGAGTGTTTTTAATTGATCATCACCGTATTGGAAGCTATATTTGTAGTTTGTGCAGCATGTATCGAAAGTACGTTCTCAGGACTTGTTGCTTCATTTGTTCTTGAGGTTTTGCAACCTTGACAGTTGAGATGTTGCTGTTAATGCAATGGGATACAAGTTTTTGCAATCACGTTTTTGCATGACGTGGATCGTGTCTTTCAAATATGTTCTTGTAGTTTTAACAACCTAAAAAAAACACTGCCAAGTCTTGCCTATTTTACTGATATCCACGATGACTCCCAAAAGTTTGGTTTCAAACTTAAAAGATATCTTGGTTTTCCCAACATTGCCAATTCATATAAAAGAAACTGAAAAGCATTTCAGCTTATATGGATTTTCCTCCTAGTAATTTGGTATCCCCATTAGCAGCCATGGTTTTTCCGGAATCAAAGATTTCAACAACTTAACTGTACCAGAAAATTATTCTTAACCAACTAACTTAGGATGATAATTTGGCCCTCACCATGGAGTCACTACTAATGAAGATGTCTGATTACTGGTAGTTTACAAACTAGCTAGTACTCTCTCTATTGGGTTTGAATTTTGAATAGCTAGTAGGCGAAACAGGGATATATTTGTTTACTTATTTTTCTTACTGTACTTCTATTAATTTATTCTTATATGTCTATAAATTGTGCTTCAAAACTCACTCTTCTTCATTATCAACCTTATAAGTCCTTACGATCTTTTGGAGATACTTATTCGTCAGTCACTATGAGTTGTTTTGGAACGAATAAAGATGCGAGAAATGAAAATATCATCAAGATAAAAGGAAAAGTTGTGCTAGTGAAAAAAAATCTGTTGGATTTAAATGATTTTGGTGCTTCTATGTTAGATCGAGTTCATGAGTTGTTTGGTTATGGAGTTTGTTTGCAACTCATCAGTTCTATTACTGGCGACCCTGGTAACCAACTAACTGAATTCTCTTTCTAATTGCTCATGGAAACTAGTTATATTAAATCTTAACGTCAGTCAAAATTGAATTGGCGCGTAATTATTTAGATCTGAAACAGTCATGCATATATATACATATTTTTCTGCATGGTTTGCTCATCAGTCATCATCGATCCATAAGAATACTAATCATTTTGACATTTAAAACATTAATATTTAATAATGTCAGAGTTCTCAACTTGAGGATCATCCATCCAGAAAATGAAATGTATAGAAGAATCTTACGCGGTATACGGATCAAAAAAAAAAAAGAATCTTAGGCGGTATTTATTTGAATGCGACTCCCCATCTGAATCTGACTTTACGTCTGACTCGAACAGTCAGATAATTTATTTTTTATTTTTAGGATATCTAACTCGAGCTTTGATTTGGCTCATACATCTGATTCGCAGTCCCGACTCCTTGAGGACATGCTTAATTGGATTCAGAAAAATGTTATAGCTCTATCATTTAATAAATTTTGAGTTAGATGAGACAGATTCAGAGGAGTCAACAAGAATAAAAAAAACCTTTTAGCTAGGCACCTAATTTAGCCAGATGTATGACTTTTGTCAAACTATATTGACCAATAATATTACTATTGTAGAAAATGAAATGCGAGGGAAGGTTGGTAAAGAAGCTTATTTGGAAGACTGGAGTCACAAGATATCAGCTTTCACGGCAGAATCAGTAGAATTTGATGTTACATTTGAATGGGATGAATCAATTGGAAATCCTGGTGCTTTCTTTATCAAAAATCATCATCACAGTGAGTTCTTTCTTAAAACGCTAATCCTAGAAGATGTGCCTGGTTCTGGTCCTGCTCACTTTGTTTGCAATTCATGGGTTTACCCTGCCAAATACTACAAGTATACCCGTATTTTCTTCGCGAACCAGGTAATCACAAACACACAAGCTACAACTAATATCTCTTATTTGTGCTTGTTAATATGTCCAAAGTAAAAAAAAAAAAAAAAAAGAATGAAATGATCGTGTAGTGATTTTTTATGATCGTGGCAGAGTTACCTGACAAGTAACACACCAGAACCTCTACGTAAATATAGAGAAGACGAGCTTAAAAATCTTAGAGGCGATGGAACAGGAGAACTTCAGACTTGGGATCGAGTATACGACTATGCAGTGTACAACGATGTGGGGCTTAACCGTCCTGTTCTCGGAGGGTCAAAAGAGTTTCCTTATCCTCGAAGGGGAAGGACTGGTCGAAAGCCAAGCAACAAAGGTGTCAAATACCACCCATGCATATTACGGAAAATGGGTCATTTGTCCACATATTTTTAAAACACGGTTCAAATGGACAAATAAAAATTAGTTTGGGTGAAATAGACACAAAAAAAATGGCAAAGATGAAACTGAATTCGTCCTGACATAAATTTAAAAAATAGCAAGGATGAAACTGGATGCATCCTGTGTAAATTGAAAATAATTTTTTTTTAAAAATGGGCAGGATGAAACTGATTACATCCAGACTATTTTTATATTTTTGTCCATTTAAACAGTATCAAAATCTAACTGTCATTTTCATCCAGGAATTGTTGATTTTGTTCTTTTTAATTAATTTTGTGTGCATATTAACTCCTTTGATTGTTGAAAAGTACCTATATCCGTATATAGTTGGCCAAATGCTAATTTACCCATTTATTGCAGATTCAAAGTACGAAACCAGATTGTGTCCATTTAACATAAACATCTATTGTCCAAGAGATGAAAAGTTCAGTCGTATAAAGCTGTCAGATTTTCTAGCTATCTCTGTTAAGTCCTTCAGTCAGGTCCTTCCCCCAGAAATAAAAGGTATATGTGATAAAACAATTAACGAATTCGATAGCTTTGAAGACGTGCTACGCATTTACAAAGGATATGAAAAGAAGCCTGTAGATCCAAATTCATCGAGTTCAAGTGGCGGTTTTGAGTTTTTCAAAGAACTTTTTCGCTCTGATGGTGAAAAACCTTTCAAATTCCCAAAGGCTGATGTGATCCACGGTATGTTCGCGTTTCAAAATCCGGATGAAAGTAGTTTGAAATATATGTATATATAACTGATATTTATCATTCACTACATGATATGTTTGCATTCAGTTGATGAGTCTGCTTGGAGGAGTGACGAAGAATTTGCAAGAGAAATGCTTTCCGGTGTAAACCCAGTTGACATTTCCCTTCTCCAAGTATAAAGACAAATCCAAATGGCTATATAAATTTATTTTGATTGCAACTAATTATATACAGATCTGGTCCTAATCTCGATATGCTACATACCACAGGAGTTTCCCCCAACTAGCAAGCTTGATCCCCAAGTCTACGGAGACCACACAAGTTCAATAACCAAAGAGCATATTGAGAAGAACTTAAATGGACTAACCGTAAATGAGGTAGTACTACTTGAGAAATAATTCCTACTCAATAGTTCGCAGTATTAGACGTTCCAACATGGGCATTCTTACTATTATGTAAGATTAACATTTTCAAATGGCAGGCATTGGAGAAGAAAAAGCTGTTCGTACTAGATCACATTGACGAAACTATACCATACTTGAATCTCATAAATTCAACATCAACGAAATGCTATGCCGCTAGAACAGTCCTCTTATTGCAAGAGGATGGAACCTTAAAACCTTTGGCTATTGAGTTGAGTTTGGTTCACCCAGATGGCGAGATTCATGGTGCTGTCAATAAAGTTGTCACACCATCTCAAGAAGGTGTAGAGGGTTCCATCTGGCAGCTGGCTAAAGCTTATGTTGCTGTTAATGATTCTTCTTGTCATCAACTTTGCAGTCACTGGTAACTTATCAATTAATTTTTCCATTGTAATATTTGGATGCCCAACACCTTTTAACTTGTTTGGTATAACTTTTTCATGTTGCAGGTTGTACACACATGCAACAATTGAGCCATTCATAATTGCTACTAATAGACAATTAAGTGTTCTCCATCCAATCTACAAGCTTTTGCAGCCTCATTTTCGAGATACGATGAATATCAATGCTTTTGCTCGCCAACTTCTTGTTAGTGAAGGTGGTTTAGTAGAATTAGTTGTATTTCCATCAAAATACTCTATGCAATTTTCTTCTTTGGCGTACAAACAATGGGTTTTCACAGATAATGCACTTCCAGAAGAGCTAATTAAAAGGTAATTAATTGACTTGCAAAAAATAATTTTCTCCAGATGAATACATATGTCATGTGTGTATCTCTCAAACTTGTCAAGTATTTTGTTTCATTCAGAGGTATGGCCGTTAAAGACCCAAGCAAACCTCATGGCCTAAGCTTATTGATTGAGGACTATCCATATGCAGTGGATGGGTTAGAAGTCTGGTCAGCAATAAATGATTGGGTTCGTGAATATTGTTCAATCTACTATCCTAATGATGAGTCGGTCCAAAGTGATACAGAGCTACAGACATGGTGGGAGGAGCTTAGAACCCAGGGTCACGGTGACTTGAAAGATGAGCCGTGGTGGCCAAAGATGCAAAGTCTATCAGAACTAACTCAATCATGCACCACAATTATGTGGCTAGCTTCAGCATACCATGCAGCAGTGAATTTTGGACAATATCCATATGCAGGTTACCATCCGAACCGTCCAACCATGAGCCGCCGATTCATTCCCGAGCCAGGTACTCCTGAATATGATGAGCTCGAGAAAAACCCAGACGCGGTTTACTTAAAAACAATTAGCAGTCAGTTCATCGCACTCCTCGGTTTATCCCTCATCGAGACTTTGTCTAGGCATTCTGCTGATGAAATCTATCTTGGACAAAGTGAATACCCGGATTACTGGACTAAAGACGCAGCAGCACTGGAAGCATTTAAGAAATTTGGTGACAAGTTAAAGGAGGTTGAAAATAAAATAATGGAGATGAACAATGATGAGAAATTGAAAAATAGAGCTGGGCCTGTAAAAGTTCCATACACTTTATTGTGTCCTTACAATTTACCTACATTTCCAATGGGACTTACGGGTAGAGGAATACCCAACAGTGTCTCCATATAGCTTGACCATCGGCTTCAAGTTGTGATCTCTATGTTCCAAGTTTCACTCATCGCTTGTGTGGTGATCAACCAGAAACAGTCTTTGTAGGCATGAGAATACATCCGGTATTTGCTGTTATAGATGAAAACGGGCCGGAGAAAAAGTTTTCATCATGTGGGAGTGTTTTCTTTTGAAAGTTTGTATGTTTGCGTCAGAAGAGATATTTGAGACACATAATTGTGTCCAAAAGGCTATGTATAAATTGGATTGGTAATAAAAATAGTTCTCTGCACAACTGAGAGAAAAAACTTAACATCTAGTTTGCAAACAAATTCTACAAGTTCAATAGTAGAATAATGGATTCCGGTAAGCCTTGCTCCCAAAACGTGTCAAGCGAATACGTTCAACGTTCGATGTAATGGATGTAAGAGATTCACTGCGAATTCAACTTGCAGTATCTAGTTTTAAGTATTCTGCATTAGAATGGTGGAATGATCTTCAGTTTCGTAGAGTAGAAGAGGGATTGCAAGAAATTAGTAGGTGGTCAGAGATGGTTGCCGAGATGCACAAGCAGTATGTGCAATACAACGAAGAAGAAAAAGTGTGTCGTTATATTAACGGGCTTTGCGATGTGATTAAGAAGAAAATTCTTGGTAGAGATTTTAGCGACATGTATGAAGCTAAACACTTTGCTTTGCGAGCTGAGGAAGAAGATCTAGAGTAATAACTTTTCATTGTTTGATTAAGTTGTGCGAATTTTCGACTTTTATTATTAAGCACTTGTAGTATGTAAAAGTTCGATTCAAGCCTATTTTCGACTTATAGTTCTGCAACATATTTTTGTTTTTGCTTTAATGCAGTTCAAGCCTATTTTTTTTTCGACTTTTATTATTATTATTATTATTATTATTATTGGCTAAAACCAAAGTTTTATTGATTGCAAGGAATAATCCAAAGTGTTTTTTTTTTGATCGGCCATAGTGTGTGTTGCAGGAGCAGAAAATTTTATGAATTACGCAAACAATCTGTAAGAAGATAATGAACCAAAAAACCCTGAATTTATTTATTTTTTAGATAACATTAACATACTTAATGATCGGCAATTAAACAAGAAAATGATACAGTTTAACCCTAATTACCGGTCAAATAAACATTCTCATTGAGCAAACAAATAAAATTAAACATCCTAGTTTGCTGATCATCAAGAAAAAGACAGCCCTAATTATTGATCAACAAATTATCATATTTGCTGATCATCAAGCAAAAACCCTGCTAGTTACTTTGATTTGAAGGTGAAAACTCTAATAAAATCTTGAATATTGATAAACCCGTCCCCATCTTTATCAAGGAAATCTATCAAGATTTGAAACTCCCTTTCTGTAGAATCACATTGCACTTCATGTTTTAGTATCCACATTGCACTTTTGATGGAGATTTTGTTACTTTGGCTCACCTCATATCTTCTAACTATATCTTCTAAACCCTTTCCTTTGATCATAATAACTTGATCAATTTCTTTTACATCAGATAATTCAGAAATATTGCCACCTTCCTTCTCGAAAGCGTTGTTTTTATTCTTCTCTACAGCGTTAATTTCACCATCATCCTTCTTCTCTGAAACTTCGACTTCAGAATGATGAGGAAAAATTTTCTTTTTCTGGTTCTTACTGTTGATACATCCCATGACTGCTGGTATGATAGAGAGATGGAGATAGAGAGAGGGAGTCGGAGAGACAGACGGATGGATGTTACGTACCGCACTGTTGTTGAGTTAGGCTTCTTTATATAGAGCTCATATATACTCTCCGGTTCTTGATCTTTAAATCACCGCCACAACTCTCAAGACAATAGGGCTAAATAAGCAAATATTGAGTATGGAGCCGGGCCAGCCGGCCCCTTTGCTTCACGGTTATCCCACCAGGACGTTGGCTGTTGACATCCCTCCGTGTGTTATTCGGTTGATTGAGAGAAAAAAAAATCAGCGGAATATCATTGTGGTAATTGAATATTTGTCTCTGTTTTCAATGGTCTATATAAATATCTTTATCCCACAATAGATGTCCCTCTTCATCTTTAAGCCCATCAGGAATCCAATAAGGTTTTTATTTCTTCCAAATTTGCCTTCCTATCTATTCTTTTTATCTATCCCTACTTACTTCTTCTTCTTCTTCTTCTTCATTTAACAACGAACCCTCCATTGTTCCACCACCATCGGCAGCATCTCCATCGTCACCACCACCATCTCCATCTCCGTCACCACCAGCAGCGAACCATCCATTGTTCCACCACCACCATCACCATAACTACCACCATCATCTCCTTAATCACAATCTACATCTCCATCTTTCCAGATCAAAAATTACTTTCTCCTTCTCTTCTTAGAACAGCCATCGCCACCATCACCACCGTCTCCGTTGTTTTTCCTTCTTTTTTTGCTAATGTTACAATCGAAATATCGATTGAGATAAAGATTTTCGATCGAAATATCGATTGAAATTTATTTTAGGTTTCATTTTAGGTTTCAAAGATTTCAAAATTGATTTTGTGTTGATTTCAGTTGGGAAGAACTCAAATGATTGTGGATATAAGATGATTCATGAACGAGATGTCGTTGTTGTGTGTCGATTCAGCTTGATTTCATGACCTTGTGGTAAAGTTGAGAATGAAGCAGAAATGGTGATTTAGTGAAATTAGGATTTGATTTTGTGATTTTGAAGAAATTGAAGCTAGGGTTTAAGCTCATGGTGGTTCAGATGGTTTGAATTGGTGTTGAATCTTCAGAGCAGACAATGGTGGTGCTGCTATGGATTATAGATGGTGTTTGATGGTTTTGTTGGTGGATCTGAAACTGCATCTGGTGAATAAATGGGTATGTGTTTTAGCATATATGAATTGCTGCTAATGTATGTCAGAATGGATTGGAGATAAATAGATGTATGTTAGGGTGCAGAGGATGATGTTGTTGGCTACTGCAATGAAGGAGGTGAAATTGTTGTTGTTTATGAAGCTACAGGTGATGATCAATTTTTGTTTGTTTTTATGTTTTTATGGGATCAACTCCTGTTGTTGACCCAATTTTTTATTGGATCAACTACGATTGTTGATCCATCAATGGGATCAACTCCTGTTGTTGACCCAATTTTTATTGGATCAACTATGGTTGTTGATCCATCTATATGGATCAACTACTGTTGTTGATCCTTTGAACTCCTATTGTTGACGATATTTCCTTGGATAAGTATAATCATGCTTGTAGTTTAAATCATGCTTTGTAGTTTAAATCATGTAAATTTCTTCCAATGTTGAACTTGTGGTGCAATGGTAGCATGACTGACTCCATGTCAGATGATGCGTGTTCGACTCACTCCAAGTTCACTCCATTTTACATGGATCAACTTTCATTGTTGATCCAATTTTAGTGGATCAACAACTATTGTTGATACACTAAATTGGATCAACTTCTACTGTTGATCCTTTTTTTTTTTGGATCAACTATCGTTGTTGATCCCCTAAACTAGATGAACTTCTACTGTTGGTTCTATTTTTATTTGGATCAACTACTGTTGTTGATATAAAAATATCTGAACCAGTGGTGGCGACGACGACGAACTTGTAGTGGTGGCGGCAACATACTAGTGGTGGTGAATGACTGGTGGTGGTGTAATGGTGGTGCTTAAGGAGTGGTGGTGAAATGTTAGTGGTGGCGGCGGTTGGTAGGTGGTGGTTGTTGAACGGTGGTGGTGGAATGGTAGTTGAATGTTGGCGGTGGTGGTGCTAGTGATGGTGGTGAAGTGGTAGAGGAAGAAATTTGTTCCACTTTGAAATAAAGAAAAATATTATATGGGTGAGGGTACTAAGGTAATATAATATTAAATGAATAAAGTTATAAAAAATTAGGGACATATTTATTGTTGAATAAGGATATATTTATTGGGTGTTAAAAGTAGGGACATATAATTAATATACCCGATATGATTTTTAGAATTTTACTGGCATTTGTAAATAACATTATAATAGAAAAGGGTCAACAGGTTAGAGAAAGTCCAGTGAGAAAATAAATAAGGGTCAACAGGTTAGAGAAAGTCCTGTGGCAGTGAAAAAATTGGCAAATGGGCAAGTTTGCCGATTTCCACCCCTACAGAGGAGAGGACAAAGGGGGAAATTGGATCCGCAAAAGCTCAAATACGAGCACACTCGTCTCGTCTCAAATTGAGTTGATTGGTTCAACTTGAATCGATGGTCTCAGACATGGCCGAACATCAAAATTCTGGACAGAGAAATAATGTATTACAGAGATATAACGTATTCGAATTAAAAAAATGCTAATTAGTTGAATTTTATATCTACGTTTAATGGTTTTCTTAAACCGACCCAGCGAATATAAAATATATTATCACTATTTCTGAAAAAAGATATTATCATTTTTCATTTTAACTTAAAAATAGGGGACAATATCATTTTTTCCGTATCAGAATGAGTATATGTATTAGTTTATTTTTAGTTTTAGGTGCATAAATTGTATGTTTGCCTATTTTCTAAGCTGGAAAATCAGACCATACACGTGGCAAGGTAAATGAAGAACTAACTTGCTTTCGAGGGACTTGCTCTTGCCATTTACTGACCATACACGTGGCAAGGTAAATGGGGAAATTAACTCGCTTTTATGCGACTTGCTCTTGCCATTTACCTACCAAAGATTCTTTTGCGTTCGTACAAAATATAGTTCCACCTATTTGCCACCCTCATTAATTACCAACCCGAGTTTTGACTTTTTTGTTCCAGCCCAGTGAATACATAAATGAATATAGTTCCATGTATTTCTTCATATATCCTAGATACCACATTTTGACTTTTTTGTTTATACCCAACAATAAAACCATCCAGTAAATAACTTTTAAAAATCCCAAGTAACATAGTAATTTAACCGAAGTAATTTTTATCGGCCACCGTCTTCTACTCCCCCACCGTTCTTCAACTCAATCCCTCCACTGATTATCATCTTCTTCACCAAGTCTCAAAACACTTTGGATCATCAAAAAGTGGTTTTATGGAAGATAAAGAAGATCATCGGCACCATCAACCGACCAGCCCAGTGAATACATAAATGAAAGTAGGAAAATTTTAGTGGTGATGATATGTACCACTCCTTCGTTGTTGGTAGAAGCGAAGAACCTATTGCTGGCTATGGAATGATTGCTGGCTACGTACTTCCAAAATTTTAGGGGTGATGAGCAGCGTATATATACTACTACTCCTTTGTTGGTAGAACTGAAGACCTCTTGCTGGCTACAGATTGATTGTTGGTTGCGTACTTCCACAGTTCCATTGTAGGATTGAACTCATTGATTTAATAGAGCTCTTGAAATGACGAGTGGGTGTCAATGCCATATAATCCATAGTCTTATACCCTAGATGATACATGATTAATATTATTAATTAAATCTAAATCAAATCTTCCATATAATCCGTATCTGGACGGCTGATGACCACTAGTTCAATGGGAAAAAAAACACGGACTAACGACCACTACCTCCAAACCTTCTTCAATGGATATCTTTTCGGTTGAATAAACAAAGTCTTGTTAGACGTTTGATTATAAAGTTTGGATTTTTTTCCCTAAATTTCAATCATGAATATTCCATAATGATGATTTATGGATTATCCGCACATTAAATCGATAATGGTGTCCTAATCAACATATTTTTTTAGTTCTAAATTTAGGGTTTATATTTTTTTAATGGTTTTTAAATGAAAACAAAGATCAATGGAGAAGAAGAAAAAATAATGGGTAGTTATAGTCAAATTGGTTTTGACTTTTATAAATGGTAAATAGGAAAAGTAGAATTGAAAACCAAAATTATTTTAGAAATTCTAATGAGAGTGGCAAATAAGAAAAGTGTGGGTGACAAATAGGTGGAACCACAAAATATCACCTTTTATAATGTCACTTTTATGGGACTTGCTTTTGCGTTCTCTGGCAATGAAGTTGGTGATTAGTATCACATTTTATTTTGGTTCATCTGTTAGCAAAATACTCTAGTTGCACTTTGCAACCATCAAGCGTGGTGGTGGTGTTTTTTTTAGTTGTTCTTGTTTGATTGTGGTGTTTTTGTGTGCTAGCATTCAAAAATAAAAAACTGCAACAAAAAAATGGGAATTTTGGTATACCTTTTTGTAATGAAGAATTCGAAAGCCTAAAATTCGAAAGCCTAAAAAAATGGGATACTCTAAAATGTTCGATCTAGTTTGAAACTACACCTGGCGGTTGAGGCTAAGCCACGAGCGGGCAATTGTACAACCGTTGTTGGCTTAAGTGTAGTACGGCTAGATTGCTACAGTAAAAAACGACTACATTTTTATCATTATAAATTACCACCATTTTGAAACACTCCACTCCACTCACACCAAAATTTATTTTTCTTGAATTTTTTCTACTAAATCTCTATTAGTATTTACTATAGTGTTTTATATTCCTCAATTGAAATGTCTCAAAAAGCTATTACTTTTTTTTGATGCCAAACTTGAAGCTGTTGTTTCTAAGATATATGACAACTTTAAAAAAGATCGAAAATAGTAAAAGGAAAGTGCAAGTTTTAGAAGTTAATCAAGAAAAAATTTCTGCTAAAAGACAAAGAAATCCTCCAATTTTGAAAGTGAACAAAAAAAGTGACAAAAATAAAGGAAAAGCAGTCCACAAACACGTTGAATGGAAGATATGTCAAATGAAGATAACCAGGGGGAAAAGATTGTCCCATATTTTGTTAGAGCATAGCTTGGTTGAACCCACCAAGCGTTGGTATGTCAAGATTGGTTGTCATATTTTAGTGAATCAAAACTCATTTAAAGAGTCGCTTGATTATATACTAGAGTCAACTTCGTATAGGTTAGCTTGAAAGTATTAGGATATGAGACATCACAAGTATTGCAAAGACTTGAATAAGTGAAGAAGTAAGAAGCTACAACGACAACACCATCCTTCCACTTGAGGTTAGTGATATTTGACTTGAACTGTTTCATTCCCTAATGTATCTTTCAAGTCGTGCATATTGAAAACAAAACTGCGAAGCATGAACACTCTAGATAGACATAGTATTAAGGAATACAATAGAGGTTTATTTCTTAACCATTAAAATTTGTAGATAAGACATCGACATAATCGTTTAAATGATATTGTGATTATGTATGAGTATGAGGTGAGGATTTCATCCTAGGAAACAATGTTTCACATGTGTCTTAAGGAAGTAAATTCATGAACTTGTTTTGTGAATCGAAAAGGATATCGCCAGGTGTTATTGGTATTTTTATTTATTCATCGTATATCTTGTGAACAATCAATATGTGTGATTAGTATCATCATTCATGACTTGTTTGTGTTCTTGGTAAAACTATTCACAAAGGCCTGACTTATGTATTGGTATGACTTTTATTAGTGAAACCGATCTTAAGTAATCACCTGAGATGGTATGATCGAGTTTGTGATTTTGTGTAAGACTGTCTCTGGGTAGAGGGGAACCAATCCTAGTAAGAGGTGCAACACATCACAAAGTAGAATCGATCCTTGTACGAGGTGCAACATGTTTATAGAAGAAAGGGGAACCGATCCTATGGACATGTGCAACACGATTTTAGGCAAAGGGGAACCGATCCTATGGACATGTGCAACACATTCAAGTTAGATACCATATATATGTGGGGAACCGATCCTAGTACCTAGTCAACCGAATTTTGGAAAGCTAGTGTGACTATGCACATTCGTCACATGGAGGTAGAACAAAAACTTGTTTTGGTAGAATCGTTAAACCCATGATTTGTGGTTGAGTGTTCTTGATCAATCACGTAGTTCTTGAAAGTCATATGAACCAATTCTAAACTTGTGTGTAAGTGTGGCAAATCGGTTTCAAGGTTGTAAGTATGAAAGATGACTTACAAAGTAAGGATGTCGACATACTTTGAACATGTGCAGTAACGCTTATCTTTAATTGTTCAAAGTTATTCCTTAATAGCTAAAGGAAGAAAATCTCAGGATCGAAACATAAATAAGTTAAGAATCTTTTAATTAAGGTCTTAATTTTATTTTAGGAAAATGAGAATTAGTAATGTGCATTTACTAGTTAAAGATTTTCCAAAGATATTTTCGGTCATTATTTTGGACAGAGCATTTCCAGGAATTATGGAAACCGAATCTGGAATATAGTGCATATCTTGAGAATGTTTTCGGTTTTGGAAATTCCTTGGTGTCCAAACTTCCTTGTCTATAAATACTTGAAGTTTGCATTTCTAGCAAACTAATCTTTCGTGATAGCAAACTTCCTTGGTTGTGTTTTTACTAGTGAAGCCGCCTATATTGAGAGGAGAGTAACCTAATTAGGCGAAATCTCTTACGACCTCTCATTTTAAAGTCTTCTTTGGGATTGGGAAGCTCTATTAGTACCATTGGTGGGAAACTAGATAACTGCGGTTTATCTTGTGTTTTCGATTGATTTGATTGACTAATGGTGGTTGAACTTTGATTGCACCTAGTTTGTTTATGCTTGAGAATCTTCTCTTCTGATATAAGATTCACTCAAACTAGATCGAAGTTTCGACAAGGATCTTTAGACTGTTTGTAGTTCTAAAGAAGATCTTGTAATAATCCATTGTTAACAGACTCCGTTCTGTGCGTGATTGATCACAAGAGATTCAAGTTGTTGTGTGCATGCGTTTATTGAAGATCTAAGAAGATTTGAAGACAAAGAAGATATTGAAGATTTCTGATTTGGGGTTCATAATCTTTGATGTGCAAAATACTTGTTTCGGTATAGAGGATCCAACTATAATCGGTTTATCCTTGTGGTAGATTGGATTGATTAGTTGTGTAGATCAGAATCAATACAATTCTTTGTGATTAAAAGTATTGATTGCAAAATCTTAACAATTACTTCGATAGTCGAGAATAAGATAGATCTAAGAACCTGACGATGAAGTTTATTGAGATAAACAGAAGAGCCTTTGTCGAACTCACGTCACTTGGTTGAAGAGAGTTGCTACCAAACATATTTGTTGTTCCTTTATTGTTTGGAATACGAACCAAAGGAATTGTTCCAAGTACGTGAGTTATTCATAAGTTGGATGCGTGGGAATACATGCGGAACTAGGTGATCTATAAGTTTAGTTGCTTGGTCTCAACTATACGAAGTTGGTTTAATTTTGTGTAACGGCTTAATCCTGTGAGTATTCAATTCTGGACAAGGTCCCGGGGTTTTTCTGCATTTGCGGTGTCCTCGTTAACAAAATCTTGTTGTGTCATTTACTTTTATTTTCCACATTATAATTGTTTTATTATAATTAAAGTAAATTACACAAACGTTAATTCATATTTACTTGATAAGTAATCCTATTGTCACTACACGAAATCAGGAAATTTGTAACGTCGAAAAAACTTACTACCTATATATTGTAACGTTAGAAAAACGTTGAAAAAGTGTCGTTATTATTAGTGTTACAATAATTTATCATCGGTTGATTTTGTTACAATAAAAGTTTGTTAAATAATGGTTTCATTCGTTGGAATAAATACACCAACGGTTATCTAGTCAGCACAAGATTTATCTGATGTCATTTTATTGTAACAGATAGCCGTTATTGTGCAGATCGTAACTGTTGGTCTGTAATAGTTCGGTGTAACATATACTGTAACGACGACTTTGTGTGTAAACGACGACTTTAATCGTTGTTTGGTTGATTGTAACAGATTGGGTTTAACAGTTATTGTAACGATTTGCAACCGTGATATCTCAGTGTAACGGCTGCCGTACGACATGTGTCAATCTATTCTAACATTTAAAGTAACGGCTTTAAACGTTGATGATTGATTGTAACATTTTGGATTTAACAGCTTGCTGTAACGATTCGATTCGTAACAGCTGACTGTAACGTTTGTCGCCTGCCACGTGTCTATCGCTTGTAACATATAGACTAACGCCTTTAGATGTTGACAATTCATTGTAACAGTAAAGAATTTTCCAGGTGTGCGAATTACTAACAAATATTATAAAGATGATTTGACGTTGGTAAAAAAAATAGTTTAAAAAAAACGTTTTTTTACTGTTATAAATAAGCTCCCATAATTGGACCCTGCAATGCAATGAAATCCATTTCTGAAGCTGCAAATACAATTATTTTCTGAAGCTGCATTGCAATTCATTTCTGAACCTGCAATACTGAATATGAAACCCATAATTCAATCTCATTCCGCAGTACATACATTCTCATTCTAGGAGCACAAGGAATTCATTCATTCAATTATTCTGGAATTCAATCTCATTCCACAATACATACATTCTCGTTCTAGCAGCATAAGGAATTCATTCATTCAATTGTTCTGGAATAAATACTCCTCAATCATTCACATATGTAAAGTACATATGAGTATCATCTTTACATTGGAATAACTGCTTAAGCCTAAAAAATACATGGTTCCACATATGGTTATAATCAAATGAGAAGGGTTGTGTTATTCAGCAGTTTTCTAAATATAAGCAAGTGTTGTTCTGCATTATATATACCTTGGCTGAAAAAAGTTGTTATCCGCCAAAAGAAGTTGTCCATTGAGATCATAGTAGCCTTAAACAGCTCTTCCCATCAATTCTAGTATCCTGACAAAACAATAAACGAAACAGAAACCAAAATTAGAAACTGATCTCATAGGAGAGAAATATTCATTCAGTAATTTTGGCATTTTGTTTTACATGATTCTGCAAACAATAAAATTAGTGACAATCAAATTGGAAACAATGTTCGCAGGAGAGACAAAGAATCATTCAGTTACATGTGCATTGTCATTCTGGATTTCATATATTTTCATTGTTGAATACCATTCAATCATAATAATTTGAAAATTGACAACCTAAGTATCAAAAGTTTATATTTATTTGACAAAATTGTAACTTCCAATTCAATACACGGTTCATATGAAAAAGTCTGAAAAGTTGTAGCAAGAGTTTACTCACCATAAGAATTAGAGACGAGAATTTTTTACTTCTCAGTTGTCATACTTCCACAGCTTCGCAGGACCAACACTGTCTCATATCTTCCAACTTGTCTACATGTCCAGGTATTCTTGCACATCAACAGTTCTAATTATATTTCTCTATCAATGTCCTGCAACGCAAATACAAGGGCAGGGATAAACTTAATTCAAGAATCTTGATCTTGGTTACAAGTTAATCCCTCGCTTGTACAAGTTTGCAAGGCTAACATGGTCTCACTTGTTCATCATTTGTCCAACTTCAGGTGTTTGCATCAATGAATCCTCAAAAAGCAAAGAGAATGGTAGTATGGATCAACCAAAATTTTCATTTAGAGGAGACCAAAATAATGATAAGTAATGCCCATAACTTTACTGTGGTAAGAGTTTACTCACCAACTGGAATTAAGTAGGTTGTTTGTCAGGCTTGCTGCATCATCAATCTCCATAAGGTAAGCACTATCTGCAAGAGAAACAACGGATATCCTTCAAGACATGTTCAAAAATTCGAAATAAAATCATTTGAAGCATTCATTTATTCAATCTCTTAAATAGCCTTGCAGGAACAGACAACAGTCTCTTATCTTGTTCTTCACTTCAGATGGTATTGCGACACTAACATATCTCCAACTTCACGTCTTCCGGTCAATGAGTCCTCAGAAAACAAAAAGAGAATGGTAGTAAGTGAGTATTTCAGTCAGGATAAAATAATGACAAGAAAAACTAATTATCATAAGATTTTATTCACCAATGGATTTAGAGAGGAGAACGTATTAGTTTTCAGGTTAGCTGCATCGATCTCCTTCATTTACAGCAAACCTAACGACTAATACGTATCCACTCCGAAAAATCTATGGTGGTAAGTTGCACCTGTTGGCAGGAGTAATGTAAAACATATATTTGGAGAGCTCATAATAGGTAAGTAAACAAACCTGACTTAGAAAAGGAAACCTGCACCTTCGCATCAACAATGTCTCATATAACGGCTATGCAAGCACATCTCTAGGTTCCTCACTAGTCCTGCAAGGCTACGCAAGTGTTGGAAAAAACTACATTACAAGATATGCACTTTGAAAAAGCGGGGGTCTAACAACACCACCCAATATTTCGCTTAGCAATCTGTATGGACTAACTCTGAAATACTTTGCTAGAGAATCAACTAGACAGTCAGACTCAATCTAGATAAAAGTGTCTCAAGGAGTTAATATCTCTCTCTTGATTTGATTTCTACTCAAGCTAAAATAAATAGCGGGTCTTTATCAAATACAAGGAATAACTTGGACGGTACCAAAGACCAATGTCCAAGAATCAATCAATATCAATCAACAACCAAAAGTTGGATTTCCAATTGATGATCACGAACGCACAACCTGTATTATTTCTATTATATAAAATATAATGCGTAACAGAAATAACACAGACACCAGAAGTTTTGTTAACGAGGAAATCGCAAATGAAGAAAAACCCCGGGACCTAGTCCAGATTGAATACACACTGTATTAAGCCGCTACATACACTAGCCTACTGCAAACTAACTTCGAACTGATCTATAGTTGAACCCCTACCAATCTCCCATTGATACAAGGTACAATTGTACTCCTACTCTTCTGCTCCCAGCAGGACACTGCACACTTGATTCCCTTAGCTGATCTCACCCACAACTAAGAGTTGTTGCTACCCAAAATCACAGACTTCATAATAAACGAATCTGTCTCACACAGAAAAGTCTATCAAAAGGATAAATTTGTCTCCCACAGATAAACCCTAGGTTTTGTTCCGTCTTTAGATATAAAATCAAGGTAACAGGAACCAATTGATAATCCAGACTTATATTCCCAAAGAACAGCCTAGATTAATCAATCACCTCTCTACAATCCTTCCTGACTACACTGGCGGTTTGTCGATGAATCACAAACAGTGAGACGAAGATGTTTGTGACTTCTTTATCTTGCCTATCGGAGAACTCTCACGATCTCAATCCAATCACAGATTGTGCTCGTACGATAGAAGATGCAAAATCAGATCACACAACTACGATAAAAGTAGTATCGGCCTGGCTTCACAATCCCAATGAAGTCTTTAAGTCGTTAATCCGATTTTAGAGAAGAAAATCAAGGGTTAATGGAGATCGACTCTAGCGAGCGCACTAGTAGCACACAGACGTGTGGGGATTAGGTTTGCTTAATGCTAGATGTCTCCTATATATAGCCTTTCAAATCAGGGTTTTTCCTTAGGTACAAAGAAAACTCTATCCACCGTTAGATGAAAACCTGATTTAGATTCAAGCCAATATATCTCAACCGTTAGATCGAAAGACATAGCTTGTCACACACAATTGGGTATACGTTTACTGGGTTTGAGAAAGCCATGCCCAAACGAGTACATGTATGTTGGTTCAACATGATAACCCAAAAGGTCAACCATATGAGCATCTCATATTAATCATGTTCTTCTTCACCATAACTAGTTCAATTGACTCAAATGAACTAGTTAAGATTTGTTTAAGTGCTATGAGATCTTATGTAACTACACAAGACGCAAATGAAACAAAGATGATTCGATTCGATTAGAATCGTCTCATGAACATTATATCCACAGTTTTCATAAAGCATTCCTTAATAATTAATCTTTCATGTTCAGAGCACATCTTTAGATCATAATCTCTTAAGCTCATAAACAAGTTCGCGGACTTAATTTAATCGGTTGAGTTTTCCAAAATCAGCAGAAATTCTCGGGTCGAAAACTTCCGCCAGTTCGCGGACTGGGTTTGCGGACTGAGTTCGCGGACTTAGCACACAAACGAGTTTTGGAAATCCCAGCAGAAATTCTCGGCCGAGAACTACCGTCAGTTCGCGGACTTGGAAAGCCAATTCCACAATCCTACTGATTTCTCTTGATCAACAAAGTTCGAAAACTTCGGTTCAAGGAACACATGGTTATGTAATCTAAACTCTCATTTCAATCATTGAGACATTCTTAGAGGACGTTATGTATCCGTTATTCACAGACTGATTCACGTCAGACCAATGCTCAAAGTGATTGAAACTTTCATGACTTTCGTCACTAGGTGAAGATAAAGCTGATTAAAGCGAAACACTTTACCAACACATGATTTCGAGTAAAAGATAAGCAATGAATACTCAGCTCGAAATATCAAGTGTATATGATCTAGTCTACATAGCATACGAATTTTGTCTCATAAGAATTAGGAGAAGAATAGATAAATTTTCGAGTGATAGATAAGTTCAAGTATTCACATACCTTTTTGTTGATGAAGTTCCACGGTTCCTTGGTGTAGATCTTCTTCATTGTCGTTGAATCACCATGAAGTCCTTGAGCTCAACTATACTTTTTCTATCCTAGTCCGAGACCTAGCTAATAGGCTAGAAATCAAGACTTTATAGTTTTGATCACTAACATTGACAAACATGCTTGATATAGCAACGCATGCGAGGTTGACCGAGCTATGCTCTAACAATCTCCCCCTTTTTTTAATTTTAGTGACAAAACTATTATTACATATGGAATACAAAAAAGATAAACTGTAGTGGCTCCTATTCCATAGTCCAATCTTCAACGTTCCTTGAAATCTTCGTCCTTCCAAGTACTCCAATGATCCCAAAGGTTGTAAGTTTAGTATCACCGTTGTTGAAGATCCGCAACTATAACAATGAGAGAAATCGAGATTCTCGATCATTATTATACAGTGTCATAGTATTATTATGAACAACAAAGTCCAAGTGCATCACGACTTTAACAATAATACTATGGTGATATGTATCAGTCCCCCTTAGTCAAAACTCCATCTCGATCATGGAAACCACTCCCCCTTACACAATGATACGAAAACCATATGTATTTGTAGTGTGACCTACAATATTTCTCCCCCTTTTTGTCAATAAAATTGGCAAAGGTATAAGAACGGATTCATAATGAAATTTCCACAAGAGACATTTCATGACCAAAAGAAAGACAACATATCATCTTAATTTAGGTGCAATATTATATCCGAAGCTAACAACATTCATCAAGGAGTTTTAAGACGCAAGATAACCCCTATAAAATTCCACAGCCGCACTCCCCGCAAGATATTACCATTAAGCACAAGTCCAAAAGAACTCTCCCCCATTTGATGTCATTCCTAAAGGAACAACAAGAGCGACCTTAATTTCAAAAGAAAAGAAGGATTTTTATTTGGACACCAAAAACCATGTGAATGATTTCTTATATACAAAACTCAACCAAAATACTCACAAGTAAACCCATGAATATTCTAATTGGAATACGCAATTAAATCAAAATTATAAAAGTGATCAATTTAATCGAAAGTGCTCAACATAAGTAAACTCACGGAGCAACAGGCTACGACTAAGTTAATCATATGGAGGTGACTAACTTACCCGTTCAAGTACTCAACATAAGGAAAACCTTACCGAATACGTGACTACATTAACCAATAGAACATGATAGTTTAGCCGTTCATATACTCAACACAAGAACTTGTAGAATATATGAAAACTCAACTAGATTAATTACAAGAGATCTTATAATTAATCTAATCAAAAAGCAAACAATCAAACTAATTACAGAAGTAATCAATTTAATTATTTTGGGCTCAACATAAGAGATTATGGAACCCCGACTAAGATTATCATGGTACATGACCATCTTAACCGTACATGTACTCAACATAAGAAGGAAAACTTATGGAGTACAAACTAAATAACCAAGGATGATTAATTTAGTTCAAAATGCTCAACATATAGCATCTTACTGAACAACCAACAAAGCCAAGGTTAATCGACTTAGTTGTAAGGTGCTCAACATAAGACACACAATGGAGCCTTCACGGTAAAACTTAGCAAGATGTATCAATGAAGATAAATACCGTGGATTACATACAAGGATCTATTCTATCTTTGCATCATTATATGCATAACAACATAATAGACTTTATCCTTGTCACACAAAAGATTTAATCTTATTTTCCATCAAATACATGATTGCATAGGCATAACTTTTGTATATGTCAAAAGTCTATTCTTCCTTTCATCAATACGAATACCAATTCATGAACGACTTTACTTTTGACCGCAATATCGGACCTTCAAGTCCACGGATGCAAACAATACATATCCCATAAAAAATATTGCAATATAACAAACCAAGAAAATACTGCAATAATAATTATCCTCCAAATATTTTTAGAATTTAAACCAATAAATCTAGAAACACGAAGATGAAAACGTTGGACATAGCTATGTGTAATCACAATAATTGCTATTCCAAACTCTAGTAATCCTTCAAAAACAAGAATAAATTCTCATAAGAAGTTTCCTAAGCATCAAAACAAACTCGTAGTGCACATCTTAACTCATACAAATTCAAGGTTTCTCATCTCCATTTTGAAGAGAATTCATAAAGAAAGAGAATGCAAAAAGAATGAGTTCATTCCGAGTTCAGACGAAGAAGTTACGGCCAAACCAAGTCGACCGAATATCGACATCTACAGGCAAATATGCATACGGGTTTGCAAACAAATTTTTCAAGTCCACGAACTTATAAACCTGGATTTTGATTTTAAAAGATGCTATTCATACCTGGTAGGTGTACCATGAAGTCCAAACATCCCGAACTATTATTTTCATACCTAAACATTTAAGAACCTCAAACACAGATCAAGTTAGGTAGAAAATAACGATAAGAAAGGTACATGAATTATTATAAACACAAAAATTGATCAAGTTTATAGTCATACCTTTTTAGAAGAACCCAACTGAATTTTACAGCCTTACCGAACATAATCTGTGCGCCCCAATTCTTGTGCTTCCCTCACCGTATACATAGCAGGGCATTTCTTGGTGAGTATGCACTTACAACACAATCAAGTTGTGTTGGGGTGAACAATGGCTTGCTCACCACAAGTGACTTTTGGATTATCATGAAACAGATCGCTTTTAGAATCTTTCACATCCAATTCTATTTTTCCAAAAAACTTGTTAATCTCCAACATCATGGATAATGCCTTCTCCATAGTCATGGAATCTTCTGGGAGATCATTCCTTTTCACACTTAAAACATCATTGACTTTCTTTGGTATCCACTTCTGAGTGCGTTTAGGAACAACCAGAACCTTCTTCCCATTACTCTCTTCTAAAATTCTTGGAAGAGAATTGGATTGACAATTAGTCTTTCTCCAATTGGAAGCATCGGATCTTGTCTTTGTCTTTACGAATTTATCCTTTTGATAACCATTACCATTATGAAACGGATTCATATGACGTTATAGGCAAATCTCGGTTTATCACAGCACTGATTCCTTTGCCTAAAGGTTGTACAGTTACAACCTGTAACGTTAAGAGGATCAGTTTTACAATTAGTATTTCTCCAATTGGAAGCATCGGATCTTGTTTTTGTCTTTACGAATTGATCCTTTTGATAACCATTACGATTGTGAAACGGATTCGTATGACATTTATAGGCAAATCTCGGTTTATCACAGCACTGATTCTTTTGCCTAAAGGTTGTACAGTTACAACCTGTAACGTTAAGAGAATCAGTTTTAACGTATGACCTAGGTTTCACAACTTCTTGTGATGCCCAAACAAGAAAATCATGAAGTTTTTCATTCCTTATACGGAAACGACATCTCCTTTCCAGGTGACCTTTATTCCTGCAATAGTGGCAAACATAAGGAATGTTCTTACCTCGATCCGCGTGTGCTGACTTGGGAGGTTGATATACCTTGATCTTTTGAACCTTAACTGCCGGTGAAGGTATCTCACAGTGGAAATGTTTTGTTGAGAAGAATCACTAGCCTTGACAAATTTTACCTCTTTGCTAATACTTGGAGCATCTATTCCCTTATAGCCCAATCCTCGTGTATCACGATGATTTTTACTTGATCCTAGCATAGTGGTTAATTTGCTTGAACTAGTATTGAACCTTTTCAAGTCATCTTCCAACATCTTGATTTTATCAAGAGCAGCAGCTAAATCAGCCTCAAGGCGTTTCTCTCGAGCGAGACAAGCACTTTCTCTGTCATCAAAACTAATTTGTTGAGAGTTAAACCTTGCTACAGATTCTGCAAGTTTCTCTTCCAACAAAAAGTACTTTTGAAGAAGATTATCACATTCAAGTGACTTCATACGTAGGTTTTCCTCAGAATCCTTGAGGATCGATTCGTTAGAGTGATTCGAACATAAACACCTGCGTAACATCTTCTCAATTTCTTATTTGTACGACAGAGATTAGTCAGAAAAGGTGTGACATGAGAAGTTTTCATCTTTTTCTTTTCCACCGAGTTCAAAAGCTTAACATACTCTGAGACTTTCTCATCAACATCTCTATCAATATCTGAATCACCTTCATCAGAAAGTTCATCTAACTGTTCTTCTAGGTGTATTTCCCAGACTTCAACAGATTCTACACTAAGAGAATGTTTAGATACTGACCTAGATGTGACAGTTTTCTCAGGTGAATCCAAGCTTTGAAAAACATCTGGTAATTTATGAACTGGTATGTTATTAGAGATAGACTCGTCCATAATCAGATCGCTACAAACACGGACTTGTTAGGTCTTAAACGTGTTTTCCTGCTCTGATACCAATTGAAAAAGCGGGGGTCTAACAACACCATCCAATATTTCTCTTAGAAATATGTATGGACTAACTCCGAAATACTTTGCTAGAGAATCAACTAGACAGTCAGACTCAATCTAGATAAAAGTATCTCAAGGAGTTAATATCTCTCTCTTGATTTGATTTCTACTCAAGCTAGAATCAATAGCGGGTCTTTATCAAATACAAGGAATAACTTGGACGGTACCAAAGACCAATGTCCACGGATCAATCAATATCAATCAACACCAAAGTTTGGATTTCCAATTGATGATCACGAACGCACAACCTGTATTATTTCTATTATATAAAATATAATGTGGAAAAGAAATAACACAGACACCAGAAATTTTGTTAACGAGGAAACCGAAAATGAAGAAAAACCCCGGGACCTAGTCCAGATTGAATACACACTGTATTAAGCCGCTACAGACACTAGCTTACTGCAAACTAACTTCGGACTGATCTATAGTTGAACCCCTACCAATCTCTCACTGATACAAGGTACAGTTGTACTCCTATGCCTCTGATCCCAGCAGGACACTGCGTACTTGATTCCCTTAGCTGATCTCACCCACAACCAAGATTTGCTGCAACCCAAAATCACAGACTTGATAATAAACGAATTTGTCTCACACAGAAAAGTCTGTCAACAGGATAAATTTGTCTCCCACAGATAAACCCTAGGTTTTGCTCCGTCTTTAGATATAAAATCAAGGTAACAGGAACCAATTGATAACCCAGACTTATATTCCCGAAGAACATCCTAGATTAATAAATCACCTATCTACAATCCTTCCTGACTACACATGCGGTTTGTCGAGGAATCACAAACAGTGAGGAGAAGATGTTTGTGACTTCTTTATCTTGCCTATCGGAGAACTCTCACGATCTCAAGCCAATCACAGATTGTGCTCGTACGATAGAAGATACAAGATCAGATCACACAACTACGATAAAAGTAGTATCGGTCTGGCTTCACAATCCCGATGAAGTCTTTAAGTCGTTAACCCGATTTTAGAGAAGAAAATCAAGGGTTAATGGAGATCGACTCTAGCGAGCGCACTAGTAGCACACAGACGTGTGGGGATTAGGTTTGCTCAATGCTAGATGTCTCCTATATATAGCCTTTCAAATCAGGGTTTTTCTTTAGGTACAAAGCAAACTCTATCCACCGTTAGATGAAAACCTGATTTAGATTCAAGCCAATATCTCTCAACCGTTAGATCGAAAGACATAGCTTGTCACACACACTTGGCTACACGTTTACTGGGTTTGAGAAAACCATGCCCGAACGAGTACACATATGTTGGTTCAGCATGATAACCCAAAAGGTCAGCCATATGAGCATCTCATATTAATCATGTTCTTCTTCACCATAACTAGTTCAATTGACTCAAATGACCTAGTTAAGAGTTGTTCAATTGCTATGAGATCTTATGTAACTACACAAGACACAATTGAAACAAAGATGATTTGATTCAATTGGAATCGGCTCATGAACATTATAGCCACGGTTTTCATAAAGCATTCCTTAATAATTAATGTTTCATGTTCAGAGCGCATCTTTATATCATAACCTCTTAAGCTCACAAACAAGTTCGCGGACTTAAGTTAATCGGTTGAGTTTTCCAAACTCAACAGAAATTCTCGGGTCGAGAACTTCCGCCAGTTCGCGGACTTAGCACACAAACGAGTTTTGGAAATCCCAGCAGAAATTCCCGGTCGAGAACTTCCGTCAGTTCGTGGACTGAGTCTGCGGACTGGGTTTGTGGACTTAGCAAGCCAATTCCACAATACTACCGATTTCTCTTGATCAACAAAGTTCGAAAAACTTCGGTTCAAGGAATACATGGTTATGTAATATAAACTCTCATTTCCGTCATTGAGACATTCTCAGAGGACGCTATGTAGTCGTTATTCACAGATCGATTCACGTCAGAGCAATTCTCAAAGTGATTGAAACTTTCATGACTTTCGTCACTAGGTGAAGATAAACCCGATCAAAGCTAAACGCTTTACCAACACATGATTTCGAGTAATAGATAAGCAATGAATACTCATCTCGAAATATCAAGTGTATATGATCTAGTCTATATAACATACGACTTTTGTCTCATAAGAAGTAGGAGAAGAATAGATTGACTTTCAAGTGATAGATAAGTTCAAGTCTTCATATACCTTTTTGTTGATGAAGTTCCATGGTTCCTTGGTGTAGATCTTCGTCATTTTCGTTGAATCACCATGAAGTCCTTGAGCTCAACTACACTTTTCCTATCCTAGTCCGAGACTTAGATAATGGGCTAGATATCAAGACTTTATAGTTTTGACCACTAACATTGACAAACATGCTTGATATAGCAACGCATGCGAGGTTGACCGAGCTATTCTCTAACACACTTGTTACCTATGAATTTTTGCCATACTTACACATCTTCAGGTCACATCAAAGAATCCTGACACAACAAAGGGAAGGGTATTAAGAATCAATCAATTTTCATCTAGGGAAATAAAACTTCATAATAATAAGTAATGCAAGAGACTTTAATGTGTAAATAGTTTACTCACCAACTGGAATTAAAGAGGTTACTTGTTAGGTTTGCGGCATCGATCTCAATAAGGTGAGCCTGAGTAGTGCCAAAATAAACAACACACTTACACAAAGTTCACGGAAAATTAAGATACACGGTAATATGTTTTCTCTACGTGAACTCTCTGTGGTGAGTTGTTTGTTCTGGCATAAAAATGAATATCTTGTTCTTTCGTTGTTGCATACTTATCCTAAAAGACCTATTCAAGAAGTTGGAATAAAATCATTTGAAGCAAGTTCATTTATTCCAGCTCTTGAATAGCCTTGCAGGAACAGACAACAGTCTCTTATGTTGTTCTTCACTTCAGATGGTACCGCGACACTAACACGTCTCCAACTTCAAGTCTTCCAGTCAATGAATCCTCAGAAAACAAAAAGAGAATGGTAGTAAGTGAGTATTTCAGTCAGGATAAAATAATGACAAGGAAAACTAATTATCATAAGAGGTTAGTCACCAATGTAATTAGAGAGAAAAACGTATTAGTTGTCAGGTTAGCTGCATCGATCTCCTTAATTACAACAAACCTAACGACTAATACGTATCCACTCTGAAAAATCCATGGTGGTAAGTTGCACCTGTTGGCAGGAGTCATGTGAAACATATTATTCGAAGAGATCATAATAGGCAAGTAAACAAACCTGAGATAGAAATGTAAACCTGCACCTTCGCATCAACATTGTCTCATATAGCGTCTATGCAAGCACATCTCTAGGTTCCTCACTGGTACTGCAAGGCTACGTAAGTGGTGGCAAAAATACATTACAAGATATGCACTTGTTACCTATGAATTTTTGCCACACTTACACAGCTTCAGGTCGCATCAAAGAATCCTGGAAAAACACAGGGAAGGGTATTAAGAATCAATCAATTTTCATCAAGGGAAAAGACCTTAATAATAATAAGTAATGCAAGAAACTCTAATGTGTAAAGAGTTAACTCGCCAACTGGAATAAAAGAGGTTACTTGTCAGGTTTGCTGCATCGATCTCAATAAGGTGAGCCTGAGTTGTGCTAAAATAAACAACACAGAGAGTTCACAGAAAATTAAGATACACGGTAATATGTTTTCTCTACGTGAACTCTCTGTGGTGAGTTGTTAATTCTGGCATAGAAATGAATATCTTGTTCTTTCGTTGTTGTATACTTATCCTACCAGACCTGTTCAAGAGATTGAAATAAAATCAAATGAAGGACTTCATTTATTCAATATCTTGAACAGCCTTGCAGGAACAACTAACAGTCTCATATCTTGTTCTTCACTTCAGGTGGTACTGCGACACTAACACATCTCCAACTGCGAAAATGTTATTAAGTTAGTGTATCAACCAAGAGAAACTAATGATAACAAGAGAAACTATTCACAATACGAGTTTACCCACCAATGAAATTAGAGTGGATGAGTCAGTTGGCATGTTTGATGCATTGATCTCCTTCATTTACAACAAACCTAACATCTAATACATCTCCACTCCGTAAACTCTATGATGGTAAGTTGCATCTTTTGTCAGGAATAATGTAAAAAACATCCTTGAAAAGATCATAATAGGTAAAAAAACAAACCTTGGGGAAACCTGTAGCAGCCACATGTTCACTCTCCAAATGGAATTAATGAGGTTACTTATCTAGTTTGCTGCATCCATCTCTATAAGGGGATCATGATTTTGTGGTTTAATGCCAATCCTGCGATTCATGTTCAACAACTTGGAATGAAATCATTTATAAAAACTTCATTAATGAATAGATCATAATAGGTGACAAAACAAAACGATTAAAAAGGAAACCTGCAGCAGCATCGTGTTCATGGGAATGACTAGAATCTTAGACGAAGGATACAAATCATATCAATGTAGGTGTATATTAATCCTTCAAGGATCTCTAAGGGCAGGAATAAATTCATTTTGATAAATTTGATTTTGTATAATAATGAATTTATTCAAACGCTTAAAGAGATTTGCAAGAACACTACTGTCCATATAGGAAACGTAACAACAAACCGCATACAAAACAAGAGGGAAATAGATTACAACCAAACAACCATAAATCTAGAGCAGCATTCTGATGAAAGAGATTATAGTTAAGTTGAATAAACCTTATTTGGGTTGTAATCTCTAGAAAGAGATTACATCATCCAAGAGAAAAAAGAATGTAAAGCAGTAAACATCATCTTATAAACAACAACAACAACAAAAATCTATTGAAAGACAGAAATCTAAATGTAAAGAAGAAATCTATTGAAAGACATTAGTCATGGATGCTAAGTAGTAAACATTATAGATGTTAAGTAGTAAACAACAACAACAAAAATCGAAAATATCTTGTTAAAATCTATTGAGATTACAACCAGGAAAATCCTAATTTTAAAGGGAAAAGTACAAATTTAAAAAATACCAGTGAATCTATTAAACAAATTGAAACCGTAACAGAGAAAAATAAACAATTATGATAAATATATTCGTATCTAAAAGGCACAAAGAAGACACCTTGATATTGAATGAGATACAGTGAAAGATGCGAGTAAAGAGGTATCAGAGTTCTTCGTCTAACCCTTTTTAAAAAAATAGGAGGAGAGTTGAAAATATTGAGTCAGAGGAGGGAAATGAAATTTGAGAGGGAAATCAGATAGGGTTTCAAATTTGTGAGGGAATGGATATCAAAAAGAGTTATTAGATTGGGAAAGTGAGAGGGAAACGAAATTTGAGAGCCAAAAGTTTCAGACAAGAGAGGAGTACAATAATTAAGGAGAGATTTGCTTTTTCTCTCAAAATATCTAGGTCAAAGGCGTCCCGTTCGAGATAAAGTTGGTCAAATTTGTGGTCAAGTTGGTCAAATTTGTGGTCAAGATGGTCAGATTTATGATCAAACACATAATCGGAAACAAAACGAGGCATACTCAAGTTGCAAGATTGCCATATACAGACCCGATGTTCTCGTCGGGGCGAGGTTCAGAGGTGTTAAATATATCTGATTGGATGAACCTGCAAACTATCACTTAACTCAGGTTGCATATTACCATATACAGACCCGATGTTCTCGTCGGGGCGAGGTTCGAGGTGTCAAATATATCAGATTGGATGAAACTGCAACCTATCACTTAACTCAGGTTGCAAGATTACAATATACATACCAGATGTTCTGGTCCGAGCGAGGTTCGAGGTGTCAAATATATCATATTGGATGAAACTGTAACCTATCACTTAACTCAGGTTGCAAGATTACCATATACAGACCCGATATCTGGTCAGTGCGAGGTTCGAGGAGTCAAATATATCAGATTCAATGAAACTGCAACCTATCACTTAACTCAGGTTGCAAGATTACCATATAAATACCCGATGTTATGGTCCGTGTGAGGTTCGAGGTGTCAAATATATCAGATTAGATGAAACCGGAACCTATCACTTAACTCAGGTTGCAATATTACCATATACAGACCCGAGGTTCTAGTCGGGGTGAGGTTCGAGGTGTCAAATATATCAGATTGGATGAAACTACAACCTATCACTTAACTCAGGTTGCAAGATTACCATATACAGACCCGACGTTCTCGTCGGGGCGAGGTTCTAAGTGTCAAATATATCATATTGGATGAAACTGCAACATATCACTTCACTCAGGTTGCAAGATTACCATATACAAACCCGATGTTCTCGTCGGGGAAAGTTCGAGGTGTCAATTATATCAGATTGGATTAAACTACAACCTATCATTTAATTCAGGTTGCAAGATTACCATCTACAGACCCGATGTTCTCATCGTGGAGAGGTTCGAGGTGTCAAATATATCAGATTGGATGAAACTGCAACCTATCACATAACTCAGATTGCAAGATTACCATATACAGACCCGGTATCTGGTCAGTGCGAGGTTCTAGGAGTCAAATATATCAGATTGAATGAAACTGCAACCTATCACTTAACTCAGGTTGCAAGATTACCATATAAAGACCCGATGTTATGGTCCGTGTGAGGTTCGAGGTGTCAAAGATATCAGATTAGATGAAACCGCAACCTATCACTTAACTCAGGTTGCAAGATTACCATATACAAACCAGATGTTCTCGTCGGGGCGAGGTTTGAGGTGTCAAATATATCAGATTGGATGAAACTGCAACCTATCACTTAACTCAGGTTGCAAGATTACCATATACAAACCCGATGTTCTGGTCCAAGCGAGATTCTAGGTGTCAAATATATCAGATTGGATGAAACTACAACCTATCATTTAACTCAGGTTGCAAGATTACCATATACAAACACGATATTCTGGTCCGCGCGAGGTTCGAGGTGTCAAATATATCAGATTAGATGAAACTGCAACCTATCACTTAACTCAGGTTGCAAGATTACCATATACAGTCCCGATGTTCTCGTCCTATCGAGGTTCAAGGTGTCAAATATATCAGGTTGGATGAGGTAGGATAAGAATTTCGCAACAGTTATGTCTCAGCGAAGTTAACAATGGTATTGCACAAAAGTGTCGCAGAACAATTTCAGAAACGATATCAGCAAGGATCATGAGAAAGGTGTGATAGTCTTGCGAAAATTAGAAAGCTTGTGAAGTCAACATTTGTAAGGTTGTGAGAATGTCGCAAACCATATCCGAAAATAAGGGATAGATTAGCTATCATCCACTATGTATTTCCCTTATAAATAGTCATTCGAGTTGTAAAGGGGGAGAGATCTTTTTTTGAGCGAGAGATAAGTAAATAGGAGAGAGAAAGTTGAGAGAAGAGCTCATTCTTGATTTCTTTATTTTCCTTGTAAGAATATTCTGAAATTAATCAATAAAATTAAGAGTGTAAACATAAAAATAGTCTGATTAACGATAAAATCATACGAGGGGTGTATTGTAGGATTTCCTGCAACTACATAATGGCGCTAGAAACAGGGAGAGGCGATTGAAGATTGAAGACTATTCTAGAAAAAATCGAAGATTAACATTGAGATTTGTTAAAAATTTAAAGTAGTTGATTAAGAATATTTCATAATTTTTTGAAATACGGTTAGCATTGAAGAAATGGCTAGAAGAAGAAATACATCCGAACAACCAACTACTATTAGAAGAAGCAAAAGAATTGCTGGAAGAGAAAGAAGTGAATTGGGAGAATCTACTAGAAGGAGAAATAATAGAGAAAATATAATTCAATCACCAATTCAACTAACACTAGTTCAAGAGAGGAATACAGATTATGACAGAGTGAGCGTACACACTTGGCGATCAAATTATGCAGAAGAAATAGAAGAAGAGCAACAAAATAGAAATTACAGACAAGAAGAGAGAAATCAAGAAGCATATGAAGGAATAATTCATGGAGATGAAGAAATTGGAGCGTTAGAAACATTTAGACGAAGAATACATGAGGAAAGAAGAGCTGAGGCGGAAGAGCGTGCAAATTTAACAAGACAAAATCAAGAATTAAGAATGGAGAATATCAGATTGCATAATAGAAGATCGAGAAGTATTACCAAATCATATTCCAGATCAACTAGAAGAGAAATGAGGCAAAATTCACCTACAATCAATGTTGGAAACAATATTCAGGAAGAAATGTCAAATCCTAATGAAGAATATCGCGAAAATAGAGAAAGAATTGATGACCGTTACATTCCACAAAATGAAACTTTTGATGATAGGCAAATTAGAGGAAATCAAGAGAATGGGCAAATTCAGAGGCAAAGTAACCAAGATGGCGAAGGAAATCAAGAAGAGGGAAGAAGAATTTTACATGTGAGAGAAAATCAAAGAAATCAACAAACAATTGAAGAAGAAATTGAAAGACATAATGTTGAAACGTGAAAAGTTGAGAGCGGAAATGGAAGAGCAAGAGCTTCAGGAAATAATTTGCCAGAATAATCATGACAACCGAGAAAGAAGGCGTATACAAAACTATAATAATGATAATCTCAATGAGGAGTATGATAGAGTGAAGAGAACGGCTGAAAGACAGCAATTGAGTTGATAAGAAATGAACAAAATTATGGAGGGGAAAATGAACGAGATCATCACTTTCTAATTCAAGATAGGGATGAAGAAGAGAATCGCAGAAGAAGACGAGATGAGGATAATGAACAAGAGATACAAAATTTCGCAAGAGAAGATAAACGTGAACGCAGAAGAAGAGAAGCAAAATTAAAGAGACCAATGGGTCAAGATTCAGGGGTAAATCAACAAATCTTGAAAAAATTAGAAGAAATGAGAGGAATGCTAAATAACAGAGGAGAAGTAGGTAGAAGACAATTGGATGAAGCAATAGAAGAAGTTGCGAAAACTACATTTACCACAGAAGTACAATTAGGAGGAATACCACCGAAATGCAATTTACCCGCATTAACCAGCATTCTCGATGGAACAACTTGTGCAATTCAACACATTAAAGCTTATGTGAGGTGCATGTTACTATGGGAAAATCATGATGCGATATTGTGCAAATATTTCTCATCCAGCTTAACAGGAGAGGCGTTAAAATGGTTTGAAGGTATACCAAAGAACACAATAACCTCCTTCAATCATTTGCAGACCACATTCTTGAGAGCATATATAAGTAATAATTCCTCACGACCTGGTATAGAAGATGTGTTTGGATTAAAACAAAGGATTGGTGAAAGTTTGAAACAATTGACTAAAAGATGAAGAACCATGTGTAGCGAAATGGCTGGCCGTGTAGATGAGAGATATCTCATATTATCATTTATCAATGCTATGTTTGCAACAAACCTGTTGTATGTCCAAATTTTCAGAGTCAAGAATACAATTACAATGACTGAATTGCGAGAACTTCAAGAAGAATACATTGCTTTGGAGGAAAGACAAAATGAAATGGAATCATATCCAGTTACGAATACCAGCTCACAAGCAGCGAATGCAAGCTTATTACCCAAGCTAATAAATACAATGGTGAATACTTCGCAAGTACAACAAGAAAAGGTGACAGGTAACAATCAGCAGAAGTTGGTAGCTATGGGAAGTCGAGATCAAGGAGAGTATGAAAGAGAAAGAAATTTCTACAGTCGTGGAGGAAATAACAATATTAAAGACTCGATCAACCGCAAGAAACTTATGGAGGTCAAAGACCAAACTTTAATAGAGGAAAAGGAGGTCATAAGGTAGTATGGGAAGAAATCAAGATGCCACCTCTAAATTCAAGTATGGAGAAGATATGGGAAGCTATAATCTTGATGGAAAATATACCAACACCGTGGAACATGGGAACGGAACCACCTCCAAATCACAGAAGTCATGAATTTTGTTCTTATCATCATTTTCATGGGCATACCACAAACGATTGCAGAAATATAAAGAGGATTATTTTGAGAATGATAGATCAAGGGAAATTAAACGACTTTCTGGTAGGGCATCCACAACCTCAACCATTACCACCACCAGAACATCACAAAGTGAATACAATGAAAAAGAAAGAAACATTCTTCATAGAAGTGGGTGCAAAAGCAAAAAATCTATTCTGTCACTCTATCTTACATTCATATAAGACAATTGAAGACTTTCATGATAATGTTTTAAGTCGAGTGTTCGCAAGAGATAATAATGGAAAAGAAATTATGAATATTGCGAAAAATTACTGCAGAAGAAGTTCCCGAAGGAGAAGAGATGCATGACAATCCATTGGTAATAAAATTAGAGATTAATCCAAAACCAAAAGAAGATGAGGATGATGAAATTGAATATTCGTGGGCAATCAATAGAATCCTAGTCGATACTGGAAGCTCTGTGAACATCTTATTTTATCATACTTATAAAACCATGGGTGGAAGAGATGATAATCTTATACCATCCACATATAAGATATATGGTTTTAATGGTACTGCAAACAAGCCTAAAGGGGAGGTTACTATGCAAATTCCATTGAAGGGAATATCTTCAGAAATCTCATTCTGTGTTGTTGATGTAGAATCACCCTACAACGCATTAATTGGTCGACCTTGGCTACATGGGATTCTGGGTGTAGCTTCAGCTTTCCATCAATGCATCAAATTCCCTCACCCCAATGGTGTAGGAATCATAAAGGGAGATTAGGTTGAAGGAAAGAAATGTTACGAAACTGAGATAGAATCTTGCGAAGGAAGAGACAAGAAGGAAAACTGGCGACACAAATCAAGGATGTACAAAGAAGTGAGAAGTTGATGGTGGATACAATCGAAAGAAAGGAGAAGAGATGTTACAAAATCAATGCTAGCTCAGGTAAAAAGGATGAACATACCATTACCAAGGAAGCAGTAGCAGAAAATCATAAAGAAGCAGAGGAGGGCAAAGTAATAAAAACAAGAAATGTATGAATGATTAAGTTGTTGCGATAATCTCGCAATAAGTAAAATTCTCAAAAATACATTTGATTGAACAACAAAATTGAGATTGCGAAATTCAGATACAATATTATGAATTGCGAGACTCTCGCAGAGATAATGAATTTTACAGAAAATAATCAGAAAAATTGACAAAAGAGAAAGAGGCGAACCTTTATGGCGTACACCCTAGTTCGCGAATAAAATTTCGCAAGAGGCAAATGTAAGACCTAAAGTACGTCATATTAGGGGGTACCTGTTACATGACTCAGGGAAAGGCTACACCGCCACCGGAACCTGAGTCATGGAGATTTGGGGTCAATAAAGCCCATCCGGGAGAGGCACCTTGGATTCTCAACTTAAGCATATGACTTAGGTTGGGCGACTAAGGTAATAAGACTCTCCCAAGGAGTGCAGATCTGATCAAGGCGCCGAGGTACACGGTTGAGTCAAGAGTGCCGAGGGCGTTTGAAGCGTCCTTGCCATTCTTGACAAGTCTTGGCTTATACTGCACTCGGCCCGAAGAAAACCCCACTTAGGGTGCAGTCTCGTAACCATAAGCCCTATAGGTAAAAGGGATAAGAGGCTGCGAAAACAACTGGTTGTTGTTAAGACTGGATGGGAGGAGCTAACCTTGTATGGTAGAAGTACGCCTCCTTGAAGGGGCAACCAGGGGGAAGATAAGGGCGGCACCCTCCATTAGGGAGCTGATAAGTGTCTTAAGACGCAAATGTCATGAGGCTTTATTCGCAAGGATATTAAGGCTTGTCATATTTGTGCAACATTCCTGAAGAGGCAATAATACAAAAAAAAGATAAGATGAGATCAATGGGTTTTCGCATGAAAGTGCGAAGACGTCCTGCGATTTCATCGCAAGACGGCAATGTCATGGGGCTTTATTTTCGCAAGAATATTTAGGCCTGTCATATTGTCGCAATTTCCTGAAGAGGCCATAATACAAAGAAAAAGTTAAGGCAAGATCAATGGGTTTTGCATGAAAGTGCAAGGACGTCCTGCGATTTTGTCGCAATGACAAGAGGTGGCATAATAAGACCTTTAATTAGGAAGGCAAAATAAGACCACACAGGAATGAGATTTTGAAAAGAAACAAAATTCACTTCGCAAGATTGCGAAATTACAATAAGAAAAAGTTTATGAAATCTCTCATTTGGATTCAAATAACAGAGGCAAGTATGGGAATGTATGAAATTAGAAAATGTTATTTGTCTCCATATGAGAGATTTACTCAAAAATTCAAGAATTAATGATTATATTGATTAACTGTATTGCAAAGAAGAATTGTTTTAATTTACGCAGGCCAAAATGAAAGAAACACAAATATACAGAAAGAAGAAATAATATACAAGTGCTACAAAGAATCAAAGAAGAAATAAAGACTATTTCTTGGTTAATCCTTCATTATCTATCAGACTTATTTCCTTCTTCATCTGCGTCAGAATCCTCATCACCATCAGAACTTCCATCACTATCAGATTCTTCATCGTCAGCTTCACTATCAGAGATAATCAAATGGGAGTATTCTGTGGGATTTCCTCTAAAAGACAAGGGTAATCAGAATGTGGGATATTATGATCATCACAAACCATCTGGATGGTTTGATTGCGAAAATGTAGCATCATTCTTAAAATTTCAATGGTGATTTTGATTTGATTCTTCAATCTAGAATACTTGTCGTTGCGAGAAGAAAGATTCTTTGCGAGTTCCTCCTTTTCAGCTTCAAGTTCTTCAATCTTTTCACGATATCTATTTTCAGAATCTGCGAACAAAACAACCAATTATTAACTTGATGAAAATCATAAGAAGCAAAAGATTAGTAAAGAAGAGCAATTAGCAACCTTCTCTGTCAGAAATCATGTCTCTAATCAAGGTGTATGTTCAACTTGGAGACTAACATTTACGCCTAAATCTTTTCTAGCATCATCTAAAATTTTCGCAGCCCAGACAAATTCTCCTCACTACTTATGAGAAGACGAGAACGAATTTGATTTTCCCTTTCGCAGAGTTCAATATTCTTGCGGTTAGCTTCATCTCGCTCAAGTTGAACTTCAAGGAGAGCCTCTTGGAATTTCGCCAAGCCTTGGCACCTTGATCAGAGATACGATCTTATCATCTATGAGACCGCTAACTTGGTTCTCAACTCATTGGTTTTCTCTTTGGAATCAATAAGGAGACGTTTAAATCTGTTGCTAAGCCTAAACTGGATCTATGATCAATTTCTAAGAGGCGAAATTGTGATCTAAGTTCATTTAGAGAAAGAGATGAAATTCTATCATTAGAAAAGCTATTTAAGGAATTGTTAAGACGTTCAAGAAGGGTATCATTATCCAAGGCATTAGGAAATGAACGAAGAAGGGTAGCTTCATCAGAAAGACCATAAATGTCTGCAAAAAGGATCATTTAAATAAGATAAAACAACAGATGAATGAATAAAGAGAAAAGAGAAAAGTAAATACCGTAAAGCTGATTATTAGCTTGTTGAAGACTAGAAATTTTGTTCTTATAAGAGGAAGAATCAATTTCTAATTGTCTATTCTTCTCGCGAAGACCTTTAACTTCAATTCTTCATTCTTTTGCGAAATTGAAGATTCTTCTTTTCAAGATTTTGCGTCTTCTCTCTAGATCTGAGGCAACCGCAAAAGAAGCTTTTCCAGCCTGCGAAAAAAATAAAAAATATTAATATAGAAAGAGATTTTGAGTTATAACAATGAAGAAGTAAAAAGATAAAGTATACCAACTATTGAGAGAATGCAAGAAGTCGGGAGTCACTGATCTAGAAACTCCGGAAGAGAGCTATCACCATCTAGTAAAGGGACATCACAAGGGTAGCGAGAGTTTGCAGGTATTTGCGAATGGCTATCTCCCATTCCTTGTAGAGAATCAGAAAAGAGGCCAGAAAGCTTAGCCATAGAAGATTCGGGGAGAGATTTCAGTTCCAGCAGATCATCATTATCCTCATCATCCTTGTCACTTTCAGAATTTCGTTAGGAAGAACATTTGAAGGAGAAGAAGAACGACTTTTCTTTTCTTTGGAGGAGGACCAGTTGATTTTTCTCTGCGAAGAGCACCTTTACCTTTATCGCCAATCTTCGCAGCATCAACAGATTCTTCTACTTCAGCAATAATCTTCGCACACAGATAGTAAGAAATGGAGCATGGAATACAGTACTATTTAAAGTCATAAGAAAATTTCTTACCTCATCTGTATATGAGCGAAGAGCTAACAGAGTACTAGATTTCCCAGTCCTGTTATAACTATCTTTAGTTTTTGGATCTGCGGAATATCGCAAGAGTTAGCGAACATAATAGTAAAAATCAATAAAGAAGTATAAAATGAGTTAAAGGGGAGAAGTATACCTCTTCTCCTTTCGGGCCAGGAGAAAACCCAAGGTTGATATGCTGCGAGATTCGCAGGAAGAACGTTTGATCCAGCAATGTAAGGACCCTTTAGCATTAAAGGAAACACGCACCATTTGTCATCTTTGGATTGGCGAGGAGTTGTGTTTTTACCAGAATGCCAGTCAATATCTTGCATAAGAATTTTGGATTCATCAATGTTATCTTTCTTCTTAATCGAATACCCCAGCGAGTATTCTCTTTCTTCATGGAGATAAGTTCGTAATTTTCAAAGAAATTCGCCACTGTATACTTCTCAGCAACTATTCTAGGTTGCGAATTTTGGATCCCTAAGTTCTGGAGTAAAGAGATCCTCTACCAGCACCACGATTAGCGAACTCTAGCATTAGACGGATGCAATCCCCACTTAGTTGGAAAATGGCTCGCGAAAATCCCGATGAGCGAGAATTTCATAAAATAAAGGAATGTCTGGGTTATAAAGAGGAAGAGGGAGACCTGCGAGAATTTGACCTAGCGAAATTATGATTGATTGATCATCACAATTTTGATTGGAGAAAAGCTTGACAGAAAGAATTGATTTGGCATTCACATCAGGAATGGGGGAGAGTGTAAGACCTTTATTAGCAAGATCTTTTTGGACATCTTGAAGATTCTTCTCATATCTATGACCACTTGGAGCCATGATTGAATAAAGTATGGGAATGTATGGAAAGTAAAAGAATTGAAGGAAGAAAAAATTACAGCAGCAGAATTTGCAGAAGAATGACAAGTTGCAGAGATGAGAGAATAAAAATAGAAGAGAAAGTAAAAAGAAAAGTGGAAAGAGGAGAAGAGTATATAAAGAAAATTTACTTCTCGAAGAAATAAACACCATTAAGACGAAGAGACGTGAGCGGTTGAAAAGTAGCGGTTACAGAAGACGTGTCAAGAAATAAGTGGAAGAGAGAGTACGTGTGATAAATGTGGAATATGAAAAGATAAAGTTGCGACATTTCTCAATCATTCTCTACTTTGCAGAGAAAATTTGAGAAGAGGCAAGATGTAGGATCAGAATCTCGCAACAATTATGTCTCAGCGAAATTATCAATGGTAATTGCACAAAGCGTCGCAGAACAATTTCAGAAACGAATCAGCAAGGATCATGAGAAATGTGATAGTCTTGCGAAAATTAGAAGCTTGCGAAGTTAACATTTGTAAGGTTGCGAGAATGTCGCAAACCATATCCGAAAATAAAGGACATTAGCTGTCATCCACTATGTATTTCCTTATAAATAGTCATTCGAGTTGTAAAGGAGGGAGATCTTTTTTGAGTGAGAGAAGTAAATAGGAGAGAGAAAGTTGGGAGCAGAGATCATTCTTGATTTCTTTATTTTCCTTGTAAGAATATTCTGAAATTAATCAATAAAATTAAGAGTGTAAACATAAAAATAGTCTGATTAACGATAAAATCATACGAGGGGTGTATTGTAGGATTTCCTGCAACTACAACCATATACCGACCCGATGTTCTCGTCGGGGCGAGGTTCGAGTTGTCAATTATATCAGATTGGATGAAACTGAAACCTATCACTTAACTCAGGTGGCAAGATTACCATATACAGACCCGATGTTCTTGTCCGAGCGAGGTTCGAGGTGTCAAATATATTAGATTGGATGAAACTGCAACCTAACACTTAACTCAGGTTGCAAGATTACTATATACAAACTGGATGTTCTGGTCCGCGCGAGGTTCTATGTGTCAAATATATCAGATTAGATGAAAGTGCAACCTATCACTTAACTCAGATTGCAAGATTACCATATACAAACCCGATGTTCTCGTCGTGGAGAGGTTCGAGGTGTCAAATATATCAGATTAGATGAAACTGAAACCTATCACTTAACTCAGGTTGCAAGATTACCATATACAGTCCTGATGTTCTCGTCCAAGCGAGGTTCGAGGTGTCAACATAATGTTGCCGTCCCTGCTGTCAATTTCCTCTTGTACAGTAAGAACCCTCAAATTGGCTTGAATCTCAACGCCAAATAATTAAACATCACAGATCGAGCTCAACATCATCCATATATTGTCTCAGGAACTTCAGATTAGACGGTTTACAGTCGAAATGGGTACATAAGAAGATTAAAATTATCCAATCGATTGACATCAACAACTCCATCTTCTCATCACAATCAAACCGTTGAGTCTCCCAAAATCATTTCAATTTCATCTCGACTGCAGATAACCACACAACCCTAATTTCTTTGTAACATCTCCAACTAGAGTCAGTTTGCAAATTCGACTGAAACCCAACTCAAATCCACCATCAACTACTTGTATTTCATCACCATCTCTCAAATCAACTGCAACTCATCCCTTTCTCAGCTCGCACCCACAATCAAAACCCCCTTCTCAGCTCGTCTTAAACATCCGCCACCCTTTCTGCAGCTACCACTATCTTTCTCTGAAATCATCTCAAACCCTAGCTTCTGTACGTTAATAATATATAAAAAAATTGAAATTGATTTAGATGAACTCGAGAGAACCCGAGAGAAGAAGGAAGAAGAAAATAAGAATCGGTCCATCTCTCTTCTGCTATTAGAGGGCATCTAAGTATCAAGACCGTCCAATTTCTCTGCGATCTGGATATCTCAGATTACTGGTTCCGAGATAGACACGTGTAGAGTTAATTCCTATGGCGTCCATCATATCCGTTCAATAAGGTTTTCAGATGGACATACGTGGGCGAGATTTACACGCGTACAAAAAGGGTAATCTAGTAATCTTAATACCTTCACGAGATCTCTCCATACGATATTTTGGCGAGATATTGACGAGTCAACGCGATAAATTGACCGAAATAGTTAAAGTTGATGGAATCCGTTTAACTTGCCTAGTCTAGCAATAAATAAAAGAAGGCCTACAAACGAAAGTGAGGGTCCAAAACAGGCCTATTTCTGCATATAATCCTAGATGAAACTGCAACCTATCACTTAACTCAGGTTGCAAAATTACCATATACAGAGCCGATGTTCTCGTCGGGGCGAGGCTCGAGGTGTCAAATATATCAGATTGGATGAAACTGCAACCTATCACTTAACCAGGTTACAAGATAACCATATACAAACCCGATGTTATCGTCGGGTCAAGTTTTGAAGTGTCAAATATATCAGATTGGATGAAACTGCAACATATCACTTAACTCAGGTTGCAAGATTACCATATACAAACCCGATGTTCTCGTCGGGGCGAGGTTCGAGGTGTCAATTATATCAGATTGGATGAAACTGCAACCTATCACTTAACTCAGGTTGCAAGATTACCATATACATACCCGATGTACTCGTCGTGGAGAGGTTTGAGGTGTCAAATATATCAGATTGGATGAAACTGCAACCTATCACTTAACTCAGGTTGCAAGATTACCATATACATACCCGATATCTGGTCAGCGCGAGGTTCGAGGTGTCAAATATATCATATTGTATGAAACTGCAACCTATCACTTAACTCAGGTTGCAAGATTACAATATACAGACCCGATGTTCTGGTCCGCGCGAGGTTCGAGGTGTCAAATATATCAGATTGGATGAAACCGCAACCTATCACTTAACTCAGGTTGTAAGATTCCCATATACAGTCCCAATGTTCTCGTCCGAGCGAGGTTCGAGGTGTCAAATATATCAGATTGGATGAAACTGCAACCTACCACTTAACTCAGGTTGCAAGATTACCATATACAGACTCGATGTTCTGGTCCAAGCGAGGTTCTAGGTGTCAAATATATAAGATTGGATGAAACTACAACCTATCATTTAACTCAGGTTGCAAGATTACCATATATAGACACGATGTTCTGGTCCGCGCGAGGTTCAAGGTGTCAAATATATCAGATTAGATGAAACTCTAACCTATCACTTAACTCAGGTTGCAAGATTACCATATACGATCCCGATGTTCTCGTCCGAGCGGAGTTTGTGTCAAATATATCAGATTGGATGAAACTGCAACCTATCACTTAAGTCAGGTTGCAAGATTCTCATATACAGACCCGATGTTCTGGTCCAAGCGAGGTTCTAGGTGTCAAATATATCAGATTGGACGAAACTGCAACCTATCACTTAACTCAGGTTGCAAGATTACCATACACAGACCCGATGTTCTCGTCGGGGCGAGGTTCGAGGTTTAAATTATATCAGATTGGATGAAACTGCAACCTATCATTTAACTGAGCTTGCAAGATTATCATATATATAACCGATGTTCTCGTCGGGGCTAGGTTCGAGGTTTCAATTATATCAGATTAAATGAAACTGCAACCTATCACTTAACTCAGATTACAAGATTACCATATACAGACCCGATGTTCTCGTCGTGGCGAGGTTCGAGGTGTCAAATATATCAGATTGGATGATTCTGCAACCTATCACTTAATTCAGGTTACAAGATAACCATATACAGACCCGTTGTTTAGGTCCACGCGATGTTCGAGGTGTCAAATATATCAGATTAGATGAAACCGCAACCTATCACTTAACTCAGGTTGCTAGATTACCATATACAAACGTGATGATCTCGTTGGGGCGAGGTTCGAGGTATCAAATATATCTGATTGGATGAAACTGCAACCTCTCACTTAACTCAGATTGCAAGATTACCATATACAGACCCGATGTTCTGGTCCAAGCGAGGTTCTAGGTGTCAAATATATCAGATTGGATGAAACTACAACCTATCATTTAACTCAGGTTGCAAGATTACCATATATAGACACGATGTTCTGGTCCGCGAGGTTCAAGGTGTCAAATATATCAGATTAGATGAAACTCTAACCTATCACTTAACTCAGGTTGCAAGATTACCATATACGATCCTGATGTTCTCGTCCGAGCGGAGTTCGAGGTGTCAAATATATCAGATTTGATGAACCTGCAACCTATCACTTAACTCAGGTTGCAAGATTAACATATACAGACCGGATGTTCTCGTCAGGGGGAGGGTCGAGGTGTCAAATATATCAGATTTGATGAACCTGCAACCTATCACTTAACTCAGGTTGCAAGATTACCATACACAGACCCGATGTTCTCGTCGGGGCGAGGTTCGAGGTTTCAATTATATCAGATTGGATGAAACTGCAACCTATCATTTAACTGAGCTTGCAAGATTATCATATATATAACCGATGTTCTCGTCGGGGCTAGGTTCGAGGTTTCAATTATATCAGATTGGATGAAACTGCAACCTATCACTTAACTCGGGTTGCAAGAATACCATATACAGACCCGAGGTTCTCGTCCGAGCGAGGTTCGAGGTGTCAAATATATCATATTGTATGAAACTGTAACCTATCACTTAACTCAGGTTGCAAGATTACAATATACAGACCCAATGTTCTGGTCCGCGCGAGGTTCGAGGTGTGAAATATATCAGATTGGATGAAACCGCAACCTATCACTTAACTCAGGTTGTAAGATTACCATATACAGTCCCGATGTTCTCGTCCGAGCGAGGTTCGAGGTGTCAAATATATCAGATTGGATGAAACTGCAACCTATCACTTAACTCAGGTTGCAAGATTACCATATACATACCTGATGTTCTGGTCCAAGCGAGGTTCTAGGTGTCAAATATATCAGATTGGATGAAACTACAACCTATCATTTAACTCAGGTTGCAAGATTACCATATATAGAAACGATGTTCTGGTCAGCGCGAGGTTCAAGGTGTCTAATATTTCAGATTAGATGAAACTCTAACCTATCACTTAACTCAGGTTGCAAGATTACCATATACGATCCTGATGTTCTCGTCCGAGCGGAGTTCGAGGTGTCAAATATATCAGATTGGATGAAACTGCAACCTATCACTTAAGTCAGGTTGCAAGATTAACATATACAGACCCGATTTTCTAGTCCGCGCGAGGTTCAAGGTGTCAAATATATCAGATTGGATGAAACTTCAACCTATCACTTTACTCAAGTTGCAAGATTACCATATACAGACCCTATGTTCTCGTCGGGGCGAGGTTCGAGGTGTCAAATATATCAGATTGGACGAAACTGCAACCTATCACTTAACTCAGGTTGCAAGATTACCATACACAGAACCGATGTTCTCGTCGGGGCGAGGTTCGAGGTTCCAATTATATCAGATTGGATGAAACTGCAACTTATCACTTAACTCAAGTTGCAAGATTACCATATACAGACTCGATGTTCTCGTCAGGGCGAGGTTCGAGGTGTCAAATATATCAGATTGGATGAAACCACAACCTATCACTTAACTCAGGTTGCAAGATTCTCATATATAGACCTGATGTTCTCGTCGGGGCGAGGTTCGAGGTGTCAAATATATCAGATTGGCTGAAACTACAACATATCACTTAACTCAGGTTGCAAGATTATCATATACGACCCGATGTTCTGGTCCAAGCGAGGTTCTAGGTGTCAAATATATCTGATTGGACGAAACTGCAACCTATCACTTAACTCAGGTTGCAAGATTACCATACACAGACCCGATGTTCTCGTCGGGGCGAGGTTCGAGGTTTCAATTATATCAGATTGGATGAAACTGCAACCTATCATTTAACTGAGCTTGCAAGATTATCATATATATAACCGATGTTCTCGTCGGGGCTAGGTTCGAGGTTTCAGTTATATCAGATTGGATGAAACTGCAACCTATCACTTAACTCGGGTTGCAAGAATACCATATACAGACCCGATGTTCTCGTCCGAGCGAGGTTCGAGGTGTCAAATATATCATATTGTATGAAACTGTAACCTATCACTTAACTCAGGTTGCAAGATTACAATATACAGACCCGATGTTCTGGTCCGCGCGAGGTTCGAGGTGTGAAATATAACAGATTGGATGAAACCGCAACCTATCACTTAACTCAGGTTGTAAGATTACCATATACAGTCCCGATGTTCTCATCCGATCGAGGTTCGAGGTGTCAAATATATCAGATTGGATGAAACTGCAACCTATCACTTAACTCAAGTTGCAAGATTACCATATACAGACCTGATGTTCTGGTCCAAGCGAGGTTCTAGGTGTCAAATATATCAGATTGGATGAAACTACAACCTATCATTTAACTCAGGTTGCAAGATTACCATATATAGAAACGATGTTCTGGTCAGCGCGAGGTTCAAGGTGTCAAATATATCAGATTAGATGAAACTCTAACCTATCACTTAACTCAGGTTGCAAGATTACCATATACGATCCTGATGTTCTCGTCCGAGCGGAGTTCGAGGTGTCAAATATATCAGATTGGATGAAACTGCAACCTATCACTTAAGTCAGGTTGCAAGATTAACATATACAGACCCGATTTTCTAGTCCGCGCGAGGTTCTAGGTGTCAAATATATCAGATTGGATGAAACTTCAACCTATCACTTTACTCAAGTTGCAAGATTACCATATACAGACCCTATGTTCTCGTCGGGGCGAGGTTCGAGGTGTCAAATATATCAGATTGGATGAAACTGCAACATATCACTTAACTCAAGTTGCAAGATTACCATAAATAGACCCGATGTTCTGGTCCAAGCGAGGTTCTTGGTGTCAAATATATCAGACTGGACGAAACTGCAACCTATCACTTAACTCAGGTTGCAAGATTACCATACACAGAACCGATGTTCTCGTCGGGGCGAGGTTCGAGGTTCCAATTATATCAGATTGGATGAAACTGCAACTTATCACTTAACTCAAGTTGCAAGATTACCATATACAGACTCGATGTTCTCGTCGGGGCGAGGTTCGAGGTGTCAAATATATCAGATTGGATGAAACCACAACCTATCACTTAACTCAGGTTGCAAGATTCTCATATATAGACCTGATGTTCTCGTCGGGGCGAGGTTCGAGGTGTCAAATATATCAGATTGGCTGAAACTACAACATATCACTTAACTCAGGTTGCAAGATTATCATATACGACCCGATGTTCTGGTCCAAGCGAGGTTCTAGGTGTCAAATATATCTGATTGGACGAAACTGCAACCTATCACTTAACTCAGGTTGCAAGATTACCATACACAGACCCGATGTTCTCGTCGGGGCGAGGTTCGAGGTTTCAATTATATCAGATTGGATGAAACTGCAACCTATCATTTAACTGAGCTTGCAAGATTATCATATATGTAACCGATGTTCTCGTCGGGGCTAGGTTCGAGGTTTCAATTATATCAGATTGGATGAAACTGCAACCTATCACTTAACTCGGGTTGCAAGAATACCATATACAGACCCGATGTTCTCGTCCGAGCGAGGTTCGAGGTGTCAAATATATCATATTTTATGAAACTGTAACCTATCACTTAACTCAGGTTGCAAGATTACAATATACAGACCCGATGTTCTGGTCCGCGCGAGGTTCGAGGTGTGAAATATATCAGATTGGATGAAACCGCAACCTCTCACTTAACTCAGGTTGTAAGATTACCATATACAGTACCGATGTTCTCGTCCGAGCGAGGTTCGAGGTGTCAAATATATCAGATTGGATAAAACTGCAACCTATCACTTAACTCAAGTCGCAAGATTACCATATACAGACCTGATGTTCTGGTCCAAGCGAGGTTCTAGGTGTCAAATATATCATATTGGATGAAACTACAACCTATCATTTAACTCAGGTTGCAAGATTACCATATATAGACACGATGTTCTGGTCAGCGTGAGGTTCAAGGTGTCAAATATATCAGATTAGATGAAACTCTAACCTATCACTTAACTCAGGTTGCAAGATTACCATATACGATCCTGATGTTCTCGTCCGAGCGGAGTTCGAGGTGTCAAATATATCAGATTGGATGAAACTGCAACCTATCACTTAAGTCAGGTTGCAAGATTACCATATACAGACCCGATTTTCTAGTCCGCGCGAGGTTCTAGGTGTCAAATATATCAGATTGGATGAAACTTCAACCTATCACTTTACTCAAGTTGCAAGATTACCATATACAGACCCTATGTTCTCGTCGGGGCGAGGTTCGAGGTGTCAAATATATCAGATTGGATGAAACTGCAACATATCACTTAACTCAAGTTGCAAGATTACCATAAATAGACCCGATGTTCTGGTCCAAGCGAGGTTCTAGGTGTCAAATATATCAGACTGGACGAAACTGCAACCTATCACTTAACTCAGGTTGCAAGATTACCATACACAGAACCGATGTTCTCGTCGGGGCGAGGTTCGAGGTTCCAATTATATCAGATTGGATGAAACTGCAACTTATCATTTAACTCAAGTTGCAAGATTACCATATACAGACTCGATGTTCTCGTCGGGGCGAGGTTCGAGGTAACAAATATATCAGATTGGATGAAACCGCAACCTATCACTTAACTCAGGTTGCAAGATTCTCATATACAGACTCGATGTTCTCGTCGGGGCGAGGTTCGAGGTGTCAAATATATCAGATTGGATGAAACTACAACATATCACTTAACTCAGGTTGCAAGATTATCATATACGACCCGATGTTCTGGTCCAAGCGAGGTTCTAGGTGTCAAATATATCTGATTGGACGAAACTGCAACCTATCACTTAACTCAGGTTGCAAGATTACCATACACAGACCCGATGTTCTCGTCAGGGCGAGGTTCGAGGTTTCAATTATATCAGATTGGATGAAACTGCAACCTATCATTTAACTGAGCTTGCAAGATTATCATTTATATAACCGATGTTCTCGTCGGGGCTAGGTTCGAGGTGTCAAATATATCAGATTGGATGAATCTGCAACCTATCACTTAACTCAGTTTGCAAGATTTCCATATACAACCCGATGTTCTGGTCCGCGCGAGGTTTTAGGTGTCAAATATATCAGATTAGATGAAACTGCAACCTATCACTTAACTCAGATTGCAAGATTACCATATACAGACCCGATGTTCTCGTCGTGGAGAGGTTCGAGGTGTCAAATATATCAGATTGGATGATTCTGCAACCTATCACTTAATTCAGGTTACAAGATAACCATATATAGACCCGTTGTTTAGGTCCACGCGATGTTCGAGGTGTAAAATATATCAGATTAGATGAAACCGCAACCTATCACTTAACTTAGGTTGCAAGATTACCATATACAAACGTGATGTTCTCGTTGGGGCGAGGTTCGAGGTATCAAATATATCAGATTGGATGAAACTGCAACCTATCACTTAACTCAGGTTGCAAGATTACCATATACAGACCCGATGTTCTGGTCCAAGCGAGGTTTTAGGTTTCAAATATATTAGATTGGATGAAACTGTAACCTATCACTTAAATCAGGATGCAAGATTACCATATAAAGACCCGATGTTCTGGTCCGCGCGAGGTTCTAGGTGTCAAATATATCAGATTAGATGAAACTGCAACCTATCACTTAACTCAGGTTCCAAGATTACCATATACAGACCCGATGTTCTCGTCCGAGCGAGGTTCTAGGTGTCAAATATATCATATTGGATGAAACTGCAACCTATCACTTAACGCAGGTTGCAAGTGTAGTTGCAGGAAATACTACACTACACCCCTCATATGATTTTATTATTATCCAACTCATTTTAGGTTTACACTCTTAATTTTATTGATCAATCTTTGAATGTTCTTACAAGAAAAGATAAAGGAATCAAGAATGACCTCTGCTCTAAACTTTCTCTCTCCTATTTACTTGTTTCTTACTCAAAAAGATCTCTCCCTCTTCTTTACAACTTGAACGACTATTTATAGGGAAATACATAGTGGATGACAGCTAATCTGTCCTTTATTTTCGGGTATGGTTTGCGACATTCTCGCAACCTTACAAATGTTCATTTCACAATCTTTCTAATTTTCTCAGAACTATCACATCTTTCTCGTGATTCTAGTTGACGTCGTTTATCGTATCATTTCTGAAATTGTTGTGCGACGCTGTTGTGTTGTGTAGTTGATAATTTCGCTGAGACGTTATCGTTGCGAGATTCTGATCCTACATCTTTCCTCTTCTCATATCTTCACTGCAAAGTAGAGAATGATGTGAGAAATGCCGCAGCTGTCCATCTCTTCATATTCTTCATTTATCACACGTATTTTTTCTTCCATCTGTTTCTTGACACGTCTTCTGTAACCGCTGCTTTTCAACCGCTCACGTCTTTTCGTCTTAATGATGTTTATTTCTTCGAGTAAAAAAAATCTCCTCTATATACTCTTCTTTCCACTTTCTTTTTACTTTCTCTTCTCTTTTATTCTCTCATCTCTGCAACTCTGTTATTCTTCTGCAAGTTCTGCTACTGTAATTTTCCCCCTTCAATCTTCTTACTTTTTATTCATTCCCATACTCTATATTAAAATATGGCTCCAAGTGGTCATAGACATGAGAAGAATTTGAAAGATGTCCAAAAAGATCTTGCTGATAAAGGTTTCACACTTTTTACCATTCCTGGTGAAAATGCCAAATCAATTTTTTCTGTCAAACTTTTCTCTGATCAGTACTGTGATGATCAATCGATCATAATTTCTCTAGGTTAGATCCTCACATGTCTCCCTATTCCTCTTTATGATCCAAATCTTCTTTTATTCTATGAAATTCTCGCCCACCCAGGATTTTCGCGAGCTATCTTCCAACTGAGTGGGGACTGCATCCGTTTGATGCTAGAGTTCGCTAACCGTGGTGCTGGTAAAGGATCTCTGTACTCCAAAGAACTTAGGGATCCTAAATTCGCAGAACTAGAGATAATTGCTGAGAAATACACAGTAGCGAGTTTCTTTGAGAACTATGAACTTATCTCCATGAAGAAAGAGAATACTCGCTGGGGTATTCGCTTAAAATGGAAAGATAACATTGATGAAGCTAAAATTATAATGCAAGATATTGACTGGCACTCTGGTAAAAACACAACTCCTCGCCAATCCAAAGATGATAAATGGTGTGTTTTTCCTTTAATGCTAAAAGGACCTTACATTGCTGGGTCAAATGTTGTTCCTGCGAATCTCGCTGCTTATCAACCTTGGGGTTTCTCTTGGCCCGAGAAGGAGAAGAAGGTATGTTTCTTCCCGTTTAGCTCACTTTATATTTCTTTATTTGTCTTTATTATTTTGTTCGCTAACTCTTGCGACATTCTGCAGATCCAAAAACTGAAAGATAGTTATAACAGGACTGGGAAAGCTAGTAGTCTGTTAGCTCTTCGTTCATACACAGATGAGGTAAGAAATTTTTCCTTATGATTTTAAACTGTATATTGTTGCTTCTGTTTCTTATTTCTATCTGTGTGTGAAGATTATTGTTGAAATAGAAGAGCCTGTTGATGTTGCGAAAACTGGTGATAAAGGTAAAGGTGCTCTTCGCAGAGAAAAATCAACTGCTCCTCCTTCAAAGAAAAGGAAAGTCCGTTCTTCTCCTTCAAATATTCCTCCTCATGAAAATTTTGAAAGTGACAAGGATGATGAGGACAATGATGATCTTGCTGGAAGTGAAGATTCTCCCCCTGAATCTTCTATGGATAAGCTCTCTGGCCTCTTTTCTGATTCTCTGCAAGGAATGGGAGATAGCCAATTCGCCAACACCTGCAAGGCTCTCGCTACACTTTGCGATGTCCCTTTGTTGGATGGTGATAGTTCTCTTCGTGGAGTTTCTAGATCAGTGACTCCCGACTTCTTGCATTCCCTCAATAGTTGGTATATTTTCATCATTTTATTTCTTCATTGTCATAACTCAAAATTTCTTTCTATATTAATATTTTTTATATTTTCTCGCAGGCTGGAAAAGATTCTTTCGTTGTTTCCTCGGATATAGAAAGGAGACGCGAAAATCTTGAAAAGAAGAATCTTCAATTTCGCACAAAGAATGAAGAATTGGAAGCTGAAGTTAAGGATCTTCGCGAGAAAAATAGACAATTAGAAATTGATTCTTCTTCATATAAGAGAAAAATCTTTAGTCTTCAACAAGCTAATAATCAGCTTTACAGTATGTTACTTTTCTCTTTTCCCTTCATTCATTCATCCGGTTGTTTTATCTTATTTAAATGATCCTTTTTGCAGACATTTATTGTCTTTCTGATGAAGCTACCATTATTCGTTCATTTCCTAATGCCTTGGATAATGATACCCTTCTTGAGCGTCTTCACAATTCCTTAAATAACTTCTCAAATGATAGAATTTCATCTCTTTCTCTAAATGATCTTAGATCTAAATTTCGCCTCTTAGAAATTGACCATGGATCTAGTTTAGGCCTAGCCAACCGATTTAAGCGTATCCTTCTTGATTCTAAAGAGAAAATCAATGAATTAAGAACCAAAATTAGCGGTCTCATAGATGATAAGGATCACATCTCTGATCAAGGTGCTAAGGCTTTGGCGAAATTCCAAGAGACTCTTCTTGAAGTTCAACTTGAACGAGATGAAGCTAACCGCAAGAACATCGAACTCTGCGAAAGGGAAAATCAAATTCGTTCTCGTCTTCTTATAAGTAATGAGGATGAATTTGTTTGGGCTGCGAAAATCTTAGATGATGCTAGAAAAGATTTAGGTGTAAATGTTCGTCTCCAAGTTGAGCATACACCCTTGATTAGAGATATGATTTCTGACAGAGAAGGTTACTAACTTCTCTTCTTTACTAATCTTTTGCTTCTTATGAGTTCTCAACAAGTTAATAATTGATTATCTTTTGCTCACAGATTCTGAAAATAGATATCGTGAAAAGATTGAGGAACTCGAAGCTGAAAAGGAGGAACTCGCAAAGAAGCTTTCTTCTCACAACGAAAAGTATTCTAGATTAAAGAATCATAATCAAGATCACTGTTTGCGAACTTTAAGAATGATGCCATGCATTTTCGCAATCAAACTATCCAAATGGTTTGGGACTATCATAATATTCCTCATTCGGATTATCCTTGTCTCTTGGAAGAGATCCACAAAGACTCCCAGTATGGTTATTATGATAGCGAAGCTGATGATGAAGAATCTGATGGGATGAAAGTTCTAATGGTGATGAAGATTCTGACGCAGACGAAGAAGGGAACAAGTATGATGAAGATAATGAGATCAACTAAGAAGTAGTCTTTGTTTCTTTCTTGATTCTCTGGAATACTTGTACATTATTCCTTCTTTCTGTATATTTGTGTTTCTTTCATTTTGACCTGCATTCATGAAAACAATTCTTCCTTGCAATACAATTAATCATATAATCATTAATTTTTGAATCTTGAGTAAATCTATCAATATGGAGACAATAACATTCTAATTTATTCATTCCGATACTTTCCTCTGTTATTTGTATCCAAATGAGAGATTTATAAATTTTCTTATTTATGCCTCAATTTAGCAGTTAATTATATAATTTCGCTATCTTATGCGAAGTGAATTTTATTCTTTTCAAAAGCTCATTTCTGTGTGGTCTTATTTTCCTTCCTAATTAAAGGTCTTATTATGCCACCTCTTGTCATTGCGACAAAATCGCAGGACGTCCTTGCACTTTCATGCAACACCCATTGATCTTGCCTTAACTTTTTCTTTTATATTATGGCCTCTTCAGAAATGTTGCGACAATATGACAAGCCTAAATCTTGCGAAAATAAAGCCCCCTGACATTGCCGTCTTGCGACAATCGAGGACGTCTTCGCACTTTCATGCGAAAACCCATTGATCTCGTCTTATCTTTTTCTTTTGTATTATTGCCTCTCAGGATTGTTGCACAATATGACAAGCCTTAATACCCTGCGAAATAAAAAGCCTCATGACATTTGCGTCTTAAGACACTTATATCGCTCCCTAATGGAGGGTGCCTCCCTTATCTCCCCCTGTTGCCCCTTCAAGGAGGCGTACTTCTACCATACAAGGTTAGCTCCTCCCATCCAGTCTTAACAACAACCAGTTGTTTTCGCAGCCTCTTATCCCTTTTACCTATAGGGCTTATGGTTACGAGACTGCACCCTAAGTGGGGTTTTCTTCAGGCCGAGTGCAGTATAAGCCAAGACTTGTCAAGAATGGCAAAGTACGCTTCAAACGTCCCTGGCACTCTTGACTCAACCGTGTACCTCGGCGCCTTGATCAGATTGCACTCCTTGGGAGAGTCCTTATTACCTTAGTCGCCCAACCTAAGTCATATGCTTAAGCTGAGAATCCAAGGTGCCTCTCCCGGATGGGCTTTATTGACCCCAAATCTCCATGACTCAGGTTCCGGTGGCGGTGTAGCCTTTCCCTGAGCCATGCAACAGGTACCCCCTTATATGACGTACTTTAGGTCTTACATTTGCCTCTTGCGAAATTGTATTCGCGAACTAGGGTGTACGCCATAAAGGTTTGCCCTTTCTCTTTTGTCATTTTTCTCTGATTGTCTTCTGTAAAATTCATTATCTCTGCGAGAGTCTCGCACATCATCATATTGTATTTGATTTCGCAATCTCAATTTTGTCATTCAATAAAATGTATTTTTGAGAATTTTACTTATTGCGAGAGTATCGCAACAACTTAATCATTCATACATTTCTTGTTTTTATTACCTTTGCCATCCTCTGCTTCTTTATTATTTTCTGCTACTCCTTGGTAGTGGTATGTTCATCATTTTTATTCTGAGCTAGCATTAGTTTCGCAACATTCTTCTTTTCTTTCGATTGCATCCACCATCAACCTCTCACTTCTGTGTATCTTTGATTTTGTGTCGCCAGTTTTCCTTCTTGTTTGCTCTTCCTTCGCAAGATTCTATCTCAGTTTCGTAACACCTCTTTCCTTCAACCCAATCTCCCTTTATGATTCCTACACCACTGGGGTGAGGGAATTTGATGCACTGGTGGAAAGTTGAAGCTACACCTAGAATCCCATGTAGCCAAGGTCGACCAATTAACGCATTGTAGGGTGATTCTACATCAACGACACAGAATAAGATTTCAGAAGATATTCCCTTCAATGGAATTCGCATAGTAACCTCCCCTTTAGGCTTGTTAGCAGTACCATTAAAACCATATATCTATATGTTGATGGTATAAGATCATCATCTCTTCCTCCCATAGTTTTATAAGTATGATAAAATAAGATGTTCACAGAGCTTCCAGTATCGATTAGAATTCTATTAATTGCCCATGAATCTTCAGCTTCATCATCCTCATTTCTTTCGGTTTTGGATTAATTTCTAATTTTACTACCAATGGATTATCATGCACCTCTTCACCTTCGGGAATCTTTCTGCGGTAAAAGAAATGATCTGTTTCTGCCATTCCTCTAGTGGCGAGATTTTCGCAATATTCATAATTTCTCTTCCATCGTTATCTCTTGCGAACACTCTACTCAAAACATTGTCATGAAAATCTTCAATTGTCTTATATGAATGTACGATAGAGTGACAGAATAGATTTTTGCTTTTGCACCAACTTCTATGAAGAATGTTTCCTTTTTTTCATCGTGTTTACTTTGTGATGCTCTGGTGGTGGTGGAATGGTTGAGATTGTGGGTGCCCTACCAAAAAGTGGTTTAGTTTTCCTTGATCTATCATTCTCAAAATAATTCTTTTTACATTTCTGCAATCATTTGTTGTATGTCCATGAAAATGATGATAAGAACAAAACTCATGGCTTCTGTGGTTTGGAGGTGGTTCCGTTCCCATGTTCCATGGTGTTGGTATATTCTCCATCAAAATTATAGCTTCCCATATTTTCTCCACACTTGCATTTAGAGGTGGCATCTTGATTTCTTCCCATACTACCTTGTGACCTCCTTGTCCTCTATTATAGTTTTGTCTTTGACCTCCATAAGTTTCTTGTGGTTGATCGAGTCTTTGAATCTTGTTATTTCCACCACGATTGTAGAAATTTTTCTCTTTCATACTCTCTTGATCTCGGCTTCCCATAGCCACCAGTTTCTGTTGATTGTTACCCGTCACCTTCTCTTGTTGTACTTGCGAAGTATTCGCTACTGTGTTTATTAGGGTAATAAGCTTGCATTCGCTGTTTGTGAGCTGGTGTTCGCAACTGGATATGATTCCATTTCATTTTGCCTTTCCTCTAGAGCAATGTATTCTTCTTGAAGTTCTCACAATTCAGTCATTGTGATCGTATTCTTGACTCTGAAAATTTGGACATACAATAGGTTTGTTGCAAACATAACATTGATAAATGATAATATAAGATACCTCTCATCTACACGCCCGGCCATTCTCCACCTTTTAGTCAGGTGCTTCAAACTTTCGCCAATCCTTTGTTTTAATCCAAACACATCTTCTATACCAGGTCGAGAAGAATTATTACTTATATATGCCCCTAGGAATCTAGTCTGTAGATGATTGAAGGATGTTATTTTATTCTTTGGTAGACCTTCAAACCACTTTAACGCCTCTCCTGTTAAGCTGGATGCGAAATATTTGCACAATACGGCATCATGATTTTCCCATTGCAACATGCATCTCACGTAGGCTTTAATGTGTTGAATTGCACAAGTTGTTCCATCAAAAATGCTGGTTAATGCGGGCAAAATGCATTTCGGCGGTATTCCTCCTAATTGTACTTCCCTTGTAAATGGAGTTTTCGCAGCTTCTTCTATTGCTTCATCCAATTGTCTTCTGCCTACTTCTCCTCTATTATTTAGCATTCCTCTCATTTCTTCTAATTCTTTTAAGATTTGTTTATTTACACCTGAATTTTGATCCATTGGTCTTTTTAATTTCGCCTCTCTTCTTCTGCGTTCATGTCTTTCTTCTCTCGTGAAATTTTGCATTTCTTCTTCATTATTTTCATTTCGTCTTCTTCTGCGAGTTTCTTTTTCACTCCTATCTTGAATTCGCAAATGATTATGTCTCTCATTTTCCCCTTCATGATTTTGTTCATTTCTTATCAATTTCATTCGCTGTCTTTCAGCCATCCTCTGTACTCTATCATACTCTTCATTGAGATTACCGTTATTCCGGTTTTGTGTACGCCTTATTTCTCGATTGTCGTGATTGTTCTGGTTAATTGTCTCCTGAATCTTTTGTTCTTCCATTTCCTCTCTCAATCTTTCACGTTCGCAGATTAAACGTGCTTGTTCAACATAATGTGTTTCAATTTCTTCTTCAATCGTCTGTTGATTTCTTTGAATTTCTCTTTCACGTAAAATTCTTCTTCCTTCCTCTCGATTTCCTTCGCCATCTTGGTCATTTCGTCCCTGACGTTGTCCATTCTCTTGATTTCTACCATTTTGCCCATCAACAAAAGTTTCATTTTGTGGAGCGTAACGATCATCAGCTCTTTCTCTATTTTCGCGGTTTTCTTCATTAGGATTTGATATTTCTTCTTGAATATTGTTTCCAGCATTGATTGTGGGTGAGTTTCGCCTCATTTCTCTTCTAGTCGATCTTGAATATGATTTTGTAATGCTTCTCGATCTTTTACTCTGTAGTCTCATATCTTCCATCCTCAGTATTCGTGATTTTGCCTTGTTAGATTTGCACATTCTTCTGCCTCAAATCTTCTTTCTTCATGTATTCTACGTCTCAATGTTTCTAACGCTCCAATTTCTTCATCTCCATGAGTTATTCCTTCATCTGCTTCTTGATTTCTCTCTGCATGTCTATAGTTTCTGGTTTGTTGCTCTTCTGCTACTTCTTCTGCAGAATTTGATTGCCAAGTGTGTATACTCACCCTATCATAATCTGTATTCCTCCCTTGTACTAGTTTTTGTTGATTTGGTGGTTGAATTTGATTTTCTCTATTATTTCTCATTCTAGTAGATTCTCCCATTTCACTTCTTTCTCTCCCAGCAATTCTCTTGCTTCTTCTAACAGTAGTCGGTCGTTGTGATGTATTTCTTCTCCTAGCCATTTCTTTAATGTTAACGAATTGCAAGAAATTATGTAAAATTCTTAATCAATCACCCCAAATCTTTACAAATCTCAATATTAATCTTCAATTTTTTCTAGAATAATCTTCGATACGTCCCTGTTTCTAGCGCCATTATGTAGTTGCAGGAAATCCTACACTACAGCCCTCATATGATTTTATTATTATTCAACTCATTTTAGGTTTACACTCTTAATTTTATTGATCAATCTTTGAATGTTCTTACAAGAAAAGATAAAGGAATCAAGAATGACCTCTGCTCTAAACTTTCTCTCTCCTATTTACTTGTTTCTTACTCAAAAAGATCTCTCCCCTCTTCTTTACAACTTGAACGACTATTTATAGGGAAACACATAGTGGATGACAGCTAATCTGTCCTTTATTTTCGGGTATGGTTTGCGACATTCTCGCAACCTTACAAATGTTCACTTCGCAATCTTTCTAATTTTCGCAGAACTATCACATCTTTCTCGTGATTCTAGCTGACCTCGTTTATCGTATCGTTTCTGAAATTGTTCTGCGACGCTGTTATGTTGTGTAGTTGATAATTTCGCTGAGACGTTATCATTGCGATATTCTGATCCTACAACAAGATTACCAAATACAGACCCGATGCTCTGGTCCGCGCGAGGTTCTAGGGGTCAAATATATCAGATTGGATGAAACTACAACCTATCACTTAACTCAGGTTGCAAGATTACCATATACAAACCTGATGTTCTCGTCGGGGCAAGGTCTGAGGTGTCAATTATATCAGATTGGATGAAACTGCAACCTATCACTTAACTCAGGTTGCAAGATTACCATATACAAACCCGATATCTGGTCATCGCGAGGTTCGAGGTGTCAAATATATCAGATTGGATGAAACTCCAACCTATCACTTAACTCAGGTTGCAAGATTACCATATACAGACCTGAGTTCTGGTCCGCGCGAGGTTCTAGGTGTCAAATATATCAGATTGGATGAAACTGCAACCTATGACTTAACTCAGGTTCCAAGATTACCATATACAGACCCGAGGTTTTCGTCGGGGCGAGGTTCGAGGTGTCAATTATATCAGATTGGATGAAACTGCAACCTATCACTTAATTTAGGTTGCAAGGTTACCATATACAGACCTGATGTTCTCGTCGTGGCGAGGTTCGAGGTGTCAAATAAATCAGATTAGATGAAACTGCAACCTATCACTTAACTCAGGTTGCAATATTACCATATATAAACCCGATGTTTTGGTCTGCTCGAGGTTCGAGGTGTCAATTATATCAGCTTAGATGAAACCGCAACCTATCACTTAACTCAGGTTGCAAGATTACCATTTACAAACCCGATGTTCTCGTCGGGGCGAGGTTCGAGGTGTCAAATATATCAGATTAGATGAAACTGCAACCTATCACTTAACTCAGGTTGCAATATTACCATATACAAACCCGATGTTCCGGTACGCGCGAGGTTCGAGGTGTCAAATATATCAGATTAGATGAAACCGCAACCTATCACTTAATTCAGGTTGCAAGATTACCATATACAAACTCGATGTTCTCGTTGGGGCGAGGTTCGAGGTGTCAAATATATCATATTGGATGAAACTGCAACCTATTACTTAACTCAGGTTGCAATATTACCATATATAGACCCGATGTTCTGGTCCGCGCGAGGTTCTAGGTTTCAAATATATCAGATTAGATGAAACTACAACCTATCACTTATCTCTGGTTGCAAGATTACCATATACAGACCCGATGTTCAGGTCCAAGCGAGGTCCTAGGTATAAAATATATCAGATTGGATGAAACTTCAACCTATCACTTAACTCAGGTTGCAAGATTACCGTATACAAACCCGATGTTCTCGTCGGGGTGAGGTTCGAGGAGTCAAATATATCAGATTGGATGAAACTGCAACCAATCACTTAATTTAGGTGGCAAGGTTACCATATACAGACCCGCTGTTCTCGTCGTGACGAGGTTCGAGATGTCAAATATATCAGATTAGATAAAACTGCAACCTATCACTTAACTCAGGTTGCAATATTACCATATACACACCCGATGTTCTGGTTCGCGCGAGGTTCGAGGTGTCAAATATATCAGATTAGATGAAACAGCAACCTATCACTTAACTCAGGTTGCAAGATTACCATATACAGACCCGATGTTTTCGTCGGGGTGAGGTTTGAGGTGTCAATTATATCAGATTGTATGAAACTGCAACCTATTACTTAATTTAGGTTGCAAGGTTACCATATACAGACCCGATGTTCGAGTCGTGGCGAGGTTCGAGGTGTCAAATAAATCAGATTAGATGAAACTGCAACCTATCACTTAACTCAGGTTGGAATATTACCATATACAAACCCGATATTTTGGTCCGCGCGAGGTTCGAGGTGTCAAATATATCAGCTTAGATGAAAGCGCAACCTATCACTTAAATCAGGTTGCAAGATTACCATATACAAACCCGATGTTCTCGTCGGGACGAGGTAGGAGGTGTCAAATATATCAGATTAGATGAAACTGCAACCTATCACTTAACTCAGGTTGCCATATTACCATATGAAAACCCGATGTTCTGGTCCGCGCGAGGTTCGAGGTGTAAAATATATATCAGATTAGATGAAACCGCAACCTATCGCTTAACTCAGGTTGCAAGATTACCATATACAAACCCGATGTTCTCGTCGGGGCAAGGTTCGAGGTGTCAAATATATCAGATTGGATGAAACTGCAACCTATCATTTAATTTAGGCTTCAAGGTTACCATATACAGACCCGATGTTCTCGTCGTGGCGAGGTTCGAGGTGTCAAATAAATCAGATTAGATGAAACTGCAACCTATCACTTAACTCAGGTTACAATATTGCCATATACAAACCCGATGTTTTGGTATGCGCGAGGTTCGAGGTGTCAAATATATCAACTTAGATGAAACCGCAACCTATCACTTAACTCAGATTTTAAGATTACCATATACAAACCTGATGTTCTCGTCGGGGCGAGGTTCGAGGTGTCAAATATATCAGATTGGATGAAACTGCAACCAATCACTTAATTTAGGTTGCAAGGTTACCATATACAGACCCGATGTTCTCGTCGAGACTAGGTTCGAGGTGTCAAATATATCAGATTAGATGAAACTGCAACCTATCACTTAACTCAGGTTGCAATATTACCATATACAAACCCGATGTTCTGGTCCGCGCGAGGTTCGAGGTGTCAAATATATCATATTAGATGAAACCGCAACCTATCGCTTAACTCAGGTTGCAAGATTACCATATACAAACCCGATGTTCTCGTCGGGGCGAGGTTCGAGGTGTCAAATATATCAGATTGGATTAAACTGCAACCTATCATTTAATTTAGGCTTCAAGGTTACCATATACAGACCCGATGTTCTCGTCGTGGCGAGGTTCGAGGTGTCAAATAAATCAGATTAGATGAAATTGCAACCTATCACTTAACTCAGGTTGCAATATTGCCATATACAAACCCGATGTTTTGGTACGCGCGAGGTTCGAGGTGTCAAATATATCAGCTTAGATGAAACCGCAACCTATCACTTAACTCAGATTTTAAGATTACCATATACAAACCTGATGATCTCGTCGGGGCGAGGTTCGAGGTGTCAAATATATCAGATTGGATGAAACTGCAACCAATCACTTAATTTAGGTTGCAAGGTTACCATATACAGACCCGATGTTCTCGTCGAGACTAGGTTCGAGGTGTCAAATATATCAGATTAGATGAAACTGCAACCTATCAGTTAACTCAGGTTGCAATATTACCATATACACACCCGATGTTCTGGTCCGCGCGAGGTTCGAGGTGTCAAATATATCATATTAGATGAAACAACAACGTATCACTTAACTCAGGTTGCAAGATTACCATATACAGACCCGATGTTTTCGTCGGGGAGAGGTTTGAGGTGTCAATTATATCAGATTGTATGAAACTGCAACCTATCACTTAATTTAGGTTGCAAGGTTACCATATACAAACCCGATGTTCTCGTCGTGGCGAGGTTCAAGGTGTCAAATAAACCATATTAGATGAAACTGCAACCTATCACTTAACTCAGGTTGGAATATTACCATATACAAATCCGATGTTTTGGTCTGCGCGAGGTTCGAGGTGTCAAATATATCAACTTAGATGAAATCGCAACCTATCACTTAACTCAGATTGCAAGATTACCATATACAAACCCGATGTTCTCGTCGGGACGAGGTTCGAGGTGTCAAATGTATCAGATTAGATGAAACTGCAACCTATCACTTAACTCAGGTTGCAATATTACCATATATAAACCCGATGTTCTGGTCCGCGCGAGGTTCGAGGTGTAAAATATATCAGATTAGATGAAACCGCTACCTATCACTTAACTCAGGTTGCAAGATTACCATATACAAACCCGATGTTCTCGTCGGGGCGAGGTTCGAGGTGTCAAATATATCAGATTGGATGAAACTGCAACCTATAACTTAATTTAGGCTTCAAGGTTACCATATACAGACCCGATGTTGTCGTCGTGGCGAGGTTCGAGGTGTCAAATAAATAAGATTAGATGAAACTGCAACCTATCACTTAACTCAGGTTGCAATATTACCATATACAAACCCGATGTTTTGGTCCGCGCGAGGTTCGAGGTGTCAAATATATCAGCTTAGATGAAACCGCAACCTATCACTTAACTCAGGTTTTAAGATTACCATATACAAACCTGATGTTCTCGTCGGGGCGAGGTTCGAGGTGTCAAATATATCATATTAGATGAAACTACAACCTATCACTTATCTCAGGTTGCAAGATTACCATATACAGTTCTGATGTTCTCGTCCGAGCGAGGTTCGAGGTGTCAAATATATCAGATTGGATGAAACTGCAACCTATCACTTAACTCTGGGTGCAAGATTACCATATACAAACCCGATGTTCTTGTCCAAGCGAGGTTCTAGGTGTCAAATATATCAGATTGGATGAAACTTCAAACTATCACTTAACTCAGGTTGCAAGATTACCAAATACAAACTCTATGTTCTCGTCGGGGTGAGGTTCGAGGTGTCAAATATATCATATTGGATGAAACCTCAACCTATCACTTAATTTAGGTTGCAAGGTTACCATATACAGACCCGATGTTCTCGTAGTGACGAGGTTCGAGGTGTCAAATATATCAGATTAGATGAAACTGCAACCTATCACTTAACTCATGTTGCAATATTACCATATACAGACCCAATGTTCTGGTCCGCGCGAGGTTCGAGGTGTCAAATATATCAGATTAGATGAAACAACAACTTATCACTTAACTCAGGTTACAAGATTACCATATACAGACCCGATGTTTTCGTCAGGGCGAGGTTTGAGGTGTCAATTATATCAGCTTGGATGAAACTGCAGCCTATCACTTAATTTAGGTTTCAAGGTTACCATATACAGACCCGATGTTCTCGTCGTGACGAGGTTCGAGGTGTCAAATATATCAGATTTTTAGATGAAACTGCAACCTATCACTTAACTCAGGTTGCAATATAACCATATACAGACCCGATGTTCTGGTCCGCGCGAGGTTCGAGGTGTCAAATATATCAGATTAGATGAAACAACAACTTATCACTTAACTCAGGTTGCAATATTACCATATACAAACCCGATGTTTTGGTCCGTGCGAGGTTCGAGGTGTCAAATATATCATCTTAGATGAAACCGCAACCTATCACTTAACTCAGGTTGCAAGATTACCATATACAAACCCGATGTTCTCGTCGGGGCGAGGTTCGAGGTGTCAAATATATCAGATTAGATGAAACTGCAACCTATCACTTAACTCAGGTTGCAATATTACCATATACAAACCCGATGTTCTGGTCCGCGCGAGGTTCGAGGTGTCAAATATATCAGATTAGATGAAACTGCAACCTATCACTTAACTCAGGCTGCAAGATTACCATATACAAACCCGGCGTTCTCGTCGGGGTAAGGTTCGAGGTGTCAAATATATCAAATTTGATGAAACTGCAACATATCACTTAACTCACGTTGCAATATTACCATTTACAGACCTGATGTTCTGGTCCGCGCGAGGTTCTAGTTGTCAAATATATCAGACTAGATGAAACTGCAACCTATCACTTATCTCAGGTTGCAAGATTACCATATACAGTTCCGATGTTCTCGTCCGAGCGAGGTTCGAGGTGTCAAATATATCAGATTGGATGAAACTGCAACCTATCACTTAACTCAGGTTGCAATATTACCATATACAAACCCGATGTTCTCGTCGGGGTGACGTTCGAGGTGTAAAATATATCAGATTGGATGAAACTGCAACCTATCACTTAATTTAGGTTGCAAGGTTACCATATACAGACCCGATGTTCTCGTCGTGGCGAGGTTCGAGGTGTCAAATATATCAGATTAGATGAAACTGCAACCTATCACTTAACTCAGGTTGCAATATTACCATATATAGACCCGATGTTCTGGTCCGCGCGAGGTTCGAGGTGTCAAATATATCAAATTATAGGAAACAACAACCTATCACTTAACTCAGGTTGCAAGATTACCATATACAGACCCGATGTTTTCGTCGGGGCGAGGTTCGAGGTGTCAAATATATCAGATTAGATGAAACAACAACCTATCACTTAACTCAGGTTGCAAGATTACCATATACAGACCCGATGTTCTCGTCGTGGCGAGGTTCGAGGTGTCAAATAAATCAGATTAGATGAAACTGCAACCTATCATTTAACTCTGGTTGCAAGATTACCATATACAAACCCGATGTTTTGGTCCGCGCGAGGTTCGAGGTGTCAAATATATCAGCTTAGATGAAACTGCAACCTATCACTTAACTCAGGTTGCAAGATTACCGTATACAAACCCGATGTTCTCGTCGGGGCAAGGTTCGAGGTGTCAAATATATCAGATTAGATAAAACTGCAACCTATCACTTAACTCAGGTTGCAATCTTACCATATACAAACCCGAAGTACTGGTCCGCGCGAGGTTCGATGCGTCAAATATATCAGATTAGATGAAACTGCATCCTATCACTTAACTCAGGTTGCAATATTACCATATACAGACCCGATGTACTGGGCCACGCGAGGTTCTAGGTGTCAAATATATCATATTAGATTAAACTACAACCTATCACTTATCTCAGGTTGCAAGATTACCATATACAGTTCCGATGTTCTCGTCCGAGCGAGGTTCGAGGTGTCAAATATATCAGATTGGATGAAACTGCAACCTATCACTTACTCTGGTTATAAGATTACCATATACAGACCCGATGTTCTCGTCGGGGTGAGGTTCGAGGTGTCAAATATATCAAATTGGATGAAACTTCAAACTTTCATTTAACTCAGGTTGCAAGATTACCATATAAAAACCCGATGTTCTCGTCGGGGTGAGGTTCGAGGTGTCAAATATATCAGATTGGATGAAACTGCAACCTATCACTTAATTTAGGTTGCAAGGTTATAAGATTACCATATACAGACCCGATGTTCTCGTCGGGGTGAGGTTCGAGGTGTCAAATATATCAAATTGGATGAAACTTCAAACTTTCATTTAACTCAGGTTGCAAGATTACCATATAAAAACCCGATGTTCTCGTCGGGGTGAGGTTCGAGGTGTCAAATATATCAGATTGGATGAAACTGCAACCTATCACTTAATTTAGGTTGCAAGGTTACCATATACATACCCGATGTTCTCGTCGTGGCGAGGTTCGAGGTGTCAAATATATCAGATTAGATGAAACTGAAACCTATCACTTAACTCTGGTTGCAATATTACCATATACATACCCGATGTTCTGGTCCGCGCGAGGTTCGAGGTGTCAAATATATCAGATTAGATGAAACAGCAACCTATCACTTAACTCAGGTTGCAAGATTACCATATACAAACCCGATGTTCTCGTCGGGGCGAGGTTCGAGGTGTCAAATATATCAGATTGGATGAAACTACAACCTATTACTTAACTCTGGTTGCAAGATTACCATATGCAGACCCGATGTTCTGGTCCAAGCGAGGTTCTAGGTGTCAAATATATCAGATTGGATGAAACTTCAAACTATCACTTAACTCAGGTTGCAAAATTACCATATACAGAACCAATGTTCTAGTCCGCGCGAGGTTCTAGGTGTCAAATATATCATATTGGATGAAACTTCAACCTATCACTTAACTCAGGTTGCAAGATTGTTCTGGTCCGCGCGAGGTTCGATGTGTAAAATATATCAGATTGGATTAAACCGCAACCTATCACTTAACTCAGGTTGCAAGATTACCATATACAGATACGATGTTCTCGTCCGAGCGAGGTTCGAGGTGTCAAATATATCAGATTGGTTGAAACTGCAACCTATCACTTAACTCAGGTTGCAAGATTACCATATACAGTCCCGATGTTCTCGTCCGAGCGAGATTCGAGGTGTCAAATATATCAGATTGGATGAAACTTCAACCTATCACTTAACTCAGGTAGCAAGATTACCATATACAGACCCGATGTTCTAGTCCGCGCGAGGTTCTAGGTGTCAAATATATCAGATTGGATGAAACTTCAACCTATCACTTAACTTAGGTTGAAAGATTACCATATACAGACCCGATGTTCTCGTCGGGATGAGGTTCGAGGTGTCAAATATATATCATATTGGATGAAACTGCAACTATCACTTAACTCAGGTTGCAAGATTACCATATACAGACTCGATGTTCTCGTCGGGGAGAGGTTCGAGGTGTCAAATATATCAGCTTAGATGAAACTGCAACCTATCACTTAACTCAGGTTGCAATATTACCATATACAGACCCGATGTTCTGGTACGCGCGAGGTTTGAGGTGTCAGATAAATCAGATTAGATGAAACTGTAACCTATCACTTAACTCAAGTTGCAATATTACCATATAAAAACCCGATGTTTTGGTCCGCGCGAGGTTCGAGGTGTCAAATATATCAGCTTAGATGAAACCGCAACCTATCACTTAACTCAGGTTGCAAGATTACCATATACAAACCCGATGTTCTCGTCGGGGCGAGGTTCGAGGTGTCAAATATATCAGATTAGATGAAACTGCAACCTATCACTTAACTTAGGTTGCAATATTACCATATACAAACCCGATGTTCTGGTCCGCGCGAGGTTCGAGGTGTCAAATATATCAAATTAGATGAAACTGCAACCTATCACTTAACTCAGGCTGCAAGATTACCATATACAAACCCGGTGTTCTCGTCGGGGCGAGGTTCGAGGTGTCAAATATATCAGATTGGATGAAACTGCAACATATCACTTAACTCACGTTGCAAGATTACCATATACAGACCCGATGTTCTGGTCCGCGCGAGGTTCTAGGTGTCAAATATATCAGATTATATGAAAATTCAACCTATCACTTATCTCAGGTTGCAAGATTACCATATACAGTTCCGATGTTCTCGTCCGAGCGAGGTTCGAGGTGTCAAATATATCATATTGGATGAAACTGCAACCTATCACTTAACTCTGGTTGCAATATTACCATATACAAACTCGATGTTCTGGCCCAAGCGAGGTTCTAGGTGTCAAATATATCAGATTGGATGAACTTCAACCTATCACTTAACTCAGGTTGCAAGATTACCATATAAAAACCCGATGTTCTCGTCGGGGTGACGTTCGAGGTGTAAAATATATCAGATTGCATGAAACTGCAACCTATCACTTAATTTAGGTTGCAAGGTTACCATATACAGACCCGATGTTCTCGTCGTGGCGAGGTTCGAGGTGTCAAATATATCAGATTAGATAAAACTGCAACCTATCACTTAACTCAGGTTGCAATATTACCATATATAGACCCGATGTTCTGGTCAGCGCGAGGTTCGAGGTGTCAAATATATCAGATTAGATGAAACAACAACCTATCACTTAACTCAGGTTGCAAAATTACCATATACAGAACCGATGTTTTCGTCAGGACGAGGTTCGAGGTGTCAATTATATCAGATTGGATGAAACTGCAACCTATCACTTAACTCAGGTTGCAAGATTACCATATACAGTCCCGATGTTCTCGTCCGAGCGAGATTCGAGGTGTCAAATATATCAGATTGGATGAAACTGCAACCTATCACTTAACTCAGGTTGCAAGATTACCATATACAGACCCGATGTTCTAGTCCGTGTGAGGTTCTAGGTGTCAAATATATCAGATTAGATGAAACTTCAACCTATCACTTAACTTAGGTTAAAATATTACCATATACAGACCCGATGTTCTCGTCGGGGCGAGGTTCGAGGTGTCAAATATATATCATATTGGATGAAACTGCAACAATCACTTAACTCAGGTTGCAAGATTACCATATACAGACTCGATGTTCTCGTCGGGGAGAGGTTCGAGGTGTCAAATATATCAGCTTAGATGAAACTGCAACCTATCACTTAACTCAGGTTGCAATATTACCATATACAGACCCGATGTTCTGGTCCGCGCGAGGTTTGAGGTGTCAGATAAATCAGATTAGATGAAACTACAACCTATCACTTAAATCAAGTTGCAATATTACCATATACAAACCCGATGTTTTGGTCCCCGCGAGGTTCGAGGTGTAAAATATATCAGCTTAGATGAAACCGCAACCCATCACTTAACTCAGGTTGCAAGATTAACATATACAAACCCGATGTTCTCGTCGGGGCGAGGTTCGAGGTGTCAAATATATCAGATTAGATGAAACTGCAACCTATCACTTAACTTAGGTTGCAATATTACCATATACAAACCCGATGTTCTGGTTCGCGCGAGGTTCGAGGTCTTAAATATATCAGATTATATGAAACTGCAACCTATCACTTAACTCAGGCTGCAAGATTACCATATACAAACCCGGTGTTCTCGTCGGGGGGAGGTTCGAGGTGTCAAATATATCAGATTGGATGAAACTGCAACATATCACTTAACTCACGTTGCAATATTACCATATACAGACCCGATGTTCTGGTCCGCGCGAGGTTCTAGGTGTCAAATATTTCAGATTATATGAAACTGCAACCTATCACTTATCTCAGGTTGCAAGATTACCATATACAGTTCTGATGTTCTCGTCCGAGCGAGGTTCGAGGTGTCAAATATATTAGATTAGATGAAACTGCAACCTATCACTTAACTCTGGTTGCAATATTACCATATACAGACTCGATGTTCTGGCCCAAGCGAGGTTCTAGGTGTCAAATATATCAGATTGGATGAACTTCAACCTATCACTTATATCAGGTTGCAAGATTACCATATACAAACCCGATGTTCTCGTCGGGGTGATGTTCGAGGTGTAAAATATATCAGATTGGATGAAACTGCAACCTATCACTTAATTTAGGTTGCAAGGTTACCATATACACACCCGATGTTCTCGTCGTGGCGAGGTTCGAGGTGTCAAATATATCAGATTAGATAAAACTGCAACCTATCACTTTACTCAGGTTGCAATATTACCATATATAGACCCGATGTTCTGGTCCGCGCGAGGTTCGAGGTGTCAAATATATCAGATTAGATGAAACAACAACCTATCACTTAACTCATGTTGCAAAATTACCATATACAGAACCGATGTTTTCGTCAGGACGAGGTTCGAGGTGTCAATTATATCAGATTGGATGAAACTGCAACCTATCACTTAATTTAGGTTGCAAGGTTACCATATACAGACCTGATGTTCTCGTCGTGGCGAGGTTCGAGGTGTCAAATAAATCAGATTAGATGAAACTGCAACCTATCACTTAACTCAAGTTGCAATATTACCATATACAAACCCAAAGTTTTGGTCCGTGCGAGATTCGAGGTGTCAAATATATCAACTTAGATGAAACTGCAACCTATCACTTAACTCAGGTTGCAAGATTACCATATACAAACCCGATGTTCTCGTCGGGGCGAGGTTCGAGGTGTCAAATATATCAGATTAGATGAAACTGCAACCTATCACTTAACTCAGGTTGCAATATTACCATATACAAACCCGAAGTTCTGGTCCGCGCGAGATTCGAGGTGTCAAATATATCAGATTAGATAAAACCGCAACCTATCACTTAACTCAGGTTGCAAGATTACCATATACAAACCCTATGTTCTCGTCGGGGCGAGGTTCGAGGTGTCAAATATATCAGATTGGATGAAACTGCATCCTATCACTTAACTCAGGTTGCAATATTACCATATACAGACCCGATGTTCTGGTCCGCGCGAGGTTCTAGGTGTCAAATATATCAGATTATATGAAACTGCAACCTATCACTTATCTCAGGTTGCAAGATTACCATATACAGTTCTGATGTTCTCGTCCGATCGAGGTTCGAGGTGTCAAATATATTAGATTGGATGAAACTGCAACCTATCACTTAACTCTGGTTGCAATATTACCATATACAGACTCGATGTTCTGGCCCAAGCGAGGTTCTAGGTGTCAAATATATCAGATTGGATGAACTTCAACCTATCACTTAACTCAGGTTGCAAGATTACCATATAAAAACCCGATGTTCTCGTCGGGGTGACGTTCGAGGTGTAAAATATATCAGATTGCATGAAACTGCAACCTATCACTTAATTTAGGTTGCAAGGTTACCATATACAGACCCGATGTTCTCGTCGTGGCGAGGTTCGAGGTGTCAAATATATCAGATTAGATAAAACTGCAACCTATCACTTAACTCAGGTTGCAATATTACCATATATAGACCCGATGTTCTGGTCAGCGCGAGGTTCGAGGTGTCAAATATATCAGATTAGATGAAACAACAACCTATCACTTAACTCAGGTTGCAAAATTACCATATACAGAACCGATGTTTTCGTCAGGACGAGGTTCGAGGTGTCAATTATATCAGATTGGATGAAACTGCAACCTATCACTTAACTCAGGTTGCAAGATTACCATATACAGTCCCGATGTTCTCGTCCGAGCGAGATTCGAGGTGTCAAATATATCAGATTGGATGAAACTGCAACCTATCACTTAACTCAGGTTGCAAGATTACCATATACAGACCCGATGTTCTAGTCCGTGTGAGGTTCTAGGTGTCAAATATATCAGATTAGATGAAACTTCAACCTATCACTTAACTTAGGTTAAAATATTACCATATACAGACCCGATGTTCTCGTCGGGGCGAGGTTCGAGGTGTCAAATATATATCATATTGGATGAAACTGCAACAATCACTTAACTCAGGTTGCAAGATTACCATATACAGACTCGATGTTCTCGTCGGGGAGAGGTTCGAGGTGTCAAATATATCAGCTTAGATGAAACTGCAACCTATCACTTAACTCAGGTTGCAATATTACCATATACAGACCCGATGTTCTGGTCCGCGCGAGGTTTGAGGTGTCAGATAAATCAGATTAGATGAAACTACAACCTATCACTTAAATCAAGTTGCAATATTACCATATACAAACCCGATGTTTTGGTCCCCGCGAGGTTCGAGGTGTAAAATATATCAGCTTAGATGAAACCGCAACCCATCACTTAACTCAGGTTGCAAGATTAACATATACAAACCCGATGTTCTCGTCGGGGCGAGGTTCGAGGTGTCAAATATATCAGATTAGATGAAACTGCAACCTATCACTTAACTTAGGTTGCAATATTACCATATACAAACCCGATGTTCTGGTTCGCGCGAGGTTCGAGGTCTTAAATATATCAGATTATATGAAACTGCAACCTATCACTTAACTCAGGCTGCAAGATTACCATATACAAACCCGGTGTTCTCGTCGGGGGGAGGTTCGAGGTGTCAAATATATCAGATTGGATGAAACTGCAACATATCACTTAACTCACGTTGCAATATTACCATATACAGACCCGATGTTCTGGTCCGCGCGAGGTTCTAGGTGTCAAATATTTCAGATTATATGAAACTGCAACCTATCACTTATCTCAGGTTGCAAGATTACCATATACAGTTCTGATGTTCTCGTCCGAGCGAGGTTCGAGGTGTCAAATATATTAGATTAGATGAAACTGCAACCTATCACTTAACTCTGGTTGCAATATTACCATATACAGACTCGATGTTCTGGCCCAAGCGAGGTTCTAGGTGTCAAATATATCAGATTGGATGAACTTCAACCTATCACTTATATCAGGTTGCAAGATTACCATATACAAACCCGATGTTCTCGTCGGGGTGATGTTCGAGGTGTAAAATATATCAGATTGGATGAAACTGCAACCTATCACTTAATTTAGGTTGCAAGGTTACCATATACACACCCGATGTTCTCGTCGTGGCGAGGTTCGAGGTGTCAAATATATCAGATTAGATAAAACTGCAACCTATCACTTTACTCAGGTTGCAATATTACCATATATAGACCCGATGTTCTGGTCCGCGCGAGGTTCGAGGTGTCAAATATATCAGATTAGATGAAACAACAACCTATCACTTAACTCATGTTGCAAAATTACCATATACAGAACCGATGTTTTCGTCAGGACGAGGTTCGAGGTGTCAATTATATCAGATTGGATGAAACTGCAACCTATCACTTAATTTAGGTTGCAAGGTTACCATATACAGACCTGATGTTCTCGTCGTGGCGAGGTTCGAGGTGTCAAATAAATCAGATTAGATGAAACTGCAACCTATCACTTAACTCAAGTTGCAATATTACCATATACAAACCCAAAGTTTTGGTCCGTGCGAGATTCGAGGTGTCAAATATATCAACTTAGATGAAACTGCAACCTATCACTTAACTCAGGTTGCAAGATTACCATATACAAACCCGATGTTCTCGTCGGGGCGAGGTTCGAGGTGTCAAATATATCAGATTAGATGAAACTGCAACCTATCACTTAACTCAGGTTGCAATATTACCATATACAAACCCGAAGTTCTGGTCCGCGCGAGATTCGAGGTGTCAAATATATCAGATTAGATAAAACCGCAACCTATCACTTAACTCAGGTTGCAAGATTACCATATACAAACCCTATGTTCTCGTCGGGGCGAGGTTCGAGGTGTCAAATATATCAGATTGGATGAAACTGCATCCTATCACTTAACTCAGGTTGCAATATTACCATATACAGACCCGATGTTCTGGTCCGCGCGAGGTTCTAGGTGTCAAATATATCAGATTATATGAAACTGCAACCTATCACTTATCTCAGGTTGCAAGATTACCATATACAGTTCTGATGTTCTCGTCCGATCGAGGTTCGAGGTGTCAAATATATTAGATTGGATGAAACTGCAACCTATCACTTAACTCTGGTTGCAATATTACCATATACAGACTCGATGTTCTGGCCCAAGCGAGGTTCTAGGTGTCAAATATATCAGATTGGATGAACTTCAACCTATCACTTAACTCAGGTTGCAAGATTACCATATAAAAACCCGATGTTCTCGTCGGGGTGACGTTCGAGGTGTAAAATATATCAGATTGCATGAAACTGCAACCTATCACTTAATTTAGGTTGCAAGGTTACCATATACAGACCCGATGTTCTCGTCGTGGCGAGGTTCGAGGTGTCAAATATATCAGATTAGATAAAACTGCAACCTATCACTTAACTCAGGTTGCAATATTACCATATATAGACCCGATGTTCTGGTCAGCGCGAGGTTCGAGGTGTCAAATATATCAGATTAGATGAAACAACAACCTATCACTTAACTCAGGTTGCAAAATTACCATATACAGAACCGATGTTTTCGTCAGGACGAGGTTCGAGGTGTCAATTATATCAGATTGGATGAAACTGCAACCTATCACTTAACTCAGGTTGCAAGATTACCATATACAGTCCCGATGTTCTCGTCCGAGCGAGATTCGAGGTGTCAAATATATCAGATTGGATGAAACTGCAACCTATCACTTAACTCAGGTTGCAAGATTACCATATACAGACCCGATGTTCTAGTCCGTGTGAGGTTCTAGGTGTCAAATATATCAGATTAGATGAAACTTCAACCTATCACTTAACTTAGGTTAAAATATTACCATATACAGACCCGATGTTCTCGTCGGGGCGAGGTTCGAGGTGTCAAATATATATCATATTGGATGAAACTGCAACAATCACTTAACTCAGGTTGCAAGATTACCATATACAGACTCGATGTTCTCGTCGGGGAGAGGTTCGAGGTGTCAAATATATCAGCTTAGATGAAACTGCAACCTATCACTTAACTCAGGTTGCAATATTACCATATACAGACCCGATGTTCTGGTCCGCGCGAGGTTTGAGGTGTCAGATAAATCAGATTAGATGAAACTACAACCTATCACTTAAATCAAGTTGCAATATTACCATATACAAACCCGATGTTTTGGTCCCCGCGAGGTTCGAGGTGTAAAATATATCAGCTTAGATGAAACCGCAACCCATCACTTAACTCAGGTTGCAAGATTAACATATACAAACCCGATGTTCTCGTCGGGGCGAGGTTCGAGGTGTCAAATATATCAGATTAGATGAAACTGCAACCTATCACTTAACTTAGGTTGCAATATTACCATATACAAACCCGATGTTCTGGTTCGCGCGAGGTTCGAGGTCTTAAATATATCAGATTATATGAAACTGCAACCTATCACTTAACTCAGGCTGCAAGATTACCATATACAAACCCGGTGTTCTCGTCGGGGGGAGGTTCGAGGTGTCAAATATATCAGATTGGATGAAACTGCAACATATCACTTAACTCACGTTGCAATATTACCATATACAGACCCGATGTTCTGGTCCGCGCGAGGTTCTAGGTGTCAAATATTTCAGATTATATGAAACTGCAACCTATCACTTATCTCAGGTTGCAAGATTACCATATACAGTTCTGATGTTCTCGTCCGAGCGAGGTTCGAGGTGTCAAATATATTAGATTAGATGAAACTGCAACCTATCACTTAACTCTGGTTGCAATATTACCATATACAGACTCGATGTTCTGGCCCAAGCGAGGTTCTAGGTGTCAAATATATCAGATTGGATGAACTTCAACCTATCACTTATATCAGGTTGCAAGATTACCATATACAAACCCGATGTTCTCGTCGGGGTGATGTTCGAGGTGTAAAATATATCAGATTGGATGAAACTGCAACCTATCACTTAATTTAGGTTGCAAGGTTACCATATACACACCCGATGTTCTCGTCGTGGCGAGGTTCGAGGTGTCAAATATATCAGATTAGATAAAACTGCAACCTATCACTTTACTCAGGTTGCAATATTACCATATATAGACCCGATGTTCTGGTCCGCGCGAGGTTCGAGGTGTCAAATATATCAGATTAGATGAAACAACAACCTATCACTTAACTCATGTTGCAAAATTACCATATACAGAACCGATGTTTTCGTCAGGACGAGGTTCGAGGTGTCAATTATATCAGATTGGATGAAACTGCAACCTATCACTTAATTTAGGTTGCAAGGTTACCATATACAGACCTGATGTTCTCGTCGTGGCGAGGTTCGAGGTGTCAAATAAATCAGATTAGATGAAACTGCAACCTATCACTTAACTCAAGTTGCAATATTACCATATACAAACCCAAAGTTTTGGTCCGTGCGAGATTCGAGGTGTCAAATATATCAACTTAGATGAAACTGCAACCTATCACTTAACTCAGGTTGCAAGATTACCATATACAAACCCGATGTTCTCGTCGGGGCGAGGTTCGAGGTGTCAAATATATCAGATTAGATGAAACTGCAACCTATCACTTAACTCAGGTTGCAATATTACCATATACAAACCCGAAGTTCTGGTCCGCGCGAGATTCGAGGTGTCAAATATATCAGATTAGATAAAACCGCAACCTATCACTTAACTCAGGTTGCAAGATTACCATATACAAACCCTATGTTCTCGTCGGGGCGAGGTTCGAGGTGTCAAATATATCAGATTGGATGAAACTGCATCCTATCACTTAACTCAGGTTGCAATATTACCATATACAGACCCGATGTTCTGGTCCGCGCGAGGTTCTAGGTGTCAAATATATCAGATTATATGAAACTGCAACCTATCACTTATCTCAGGTTGCAAGATTACCATATACAGTTCTGATGTTCTCGTCCGATCGAGGTTCGAGGTGTCAAATATATTAGATTGGATGAAACTGCAACCTATCACTTAACTCTGGTTGCAATATTACCATATACAGACTCGATGTTCTGGCCCAAGCGAGGTTCTAGGTGTCAAATATATCAGATTGGATGAACTTCAACCTATCACTTAACTCAGGTTGCAAGATTACCATATAAAAACCCGATGTTCTCGTCGGGGTGACGTTCGAGGTGTAAAATATATCAGATTGCATGAAACTGCAACCTATCACTTAATTTAGGTTGCAAGGTTACCATATACAGACCCGATGTTCTCGTCGTGGCGAGGTTCGAGGTGTCAAATATATCAGATTAGATAAAACTGCAACCTATCACTTAACTCAGGTTGCAATATTACCATATATAGACCCGATGTTCTGGTCAGCGCGAGGTTCGAGGTGTCAAATATATCAGATTAGATGAAACAACAACCTATCACTTAACTCAGGTTGCAAAATTACCATATACAGAACCGATGTTTTCGTCAGGACGAGGTTCGAGGTGTCAATTATATCAGATTGGATGAAACTGCAACCTATCACTTAACTCAGGTTGCAAGATTACCATATACAGACCCGATGTTCTCGTCCGAGCGAGATTCGAGGTGTCAAATATATCAGATTAGATGAAACTGCAACCTATCACTTAACTCAGGTTGCAATATTACCATATACAAACCCGAAGTTTTGGTCCGCGCGAGGTTCGAGGTGTCAAATATATCAGATTAGATGAAACAACAACCCATCACTTAACTCAGGATGCAAAATTACCATATACAGAACCGATGTTTTCGTCAGGACGAGGTTCGAGGTGTCAATTATATCAGATTGGATGAAACTGCAACCTATCACTTAATTTAGGTTGCAAGGTTACCATATACAGACCCGATGTTCTCGTCGTGGCGAGGTTTGAGGTGTCAAATAAATCAGATTAGATGAAACTACAACCTATCACTTAACTCAGGTTGCAATATTACCATATACAAACCCGAAGTTTTGGTCCGCGCGAGGTTCGAGGTGTCTAATATATCAACTTAGATGAAACTGCAACCTATCACTTAACTCAGGTTGCAATATTACCATATACATACCCGATGTTCTCGTCGGGGCGAGGTTCGAGGTGTCAAATATATCAACTTAGATGAAACTGCAACCTATCACTTAACTCAGGTTGCAATATTACCATATACAAACCCGAAGTTTTGGTCCGCGCGAGGTTCGAGGTGTCAAATATATCAACTTAGATAAAACTGCAACCAATCACTTAACTCAGGTTGCAATATTACCATATATACACCCGATGTTCTGGTCCGCGCGAGGTTCGAGGTGTCAAATATATCAGATTAGATGAAACAACAACCTATCACTTAACTCAGGTTGCAAAATTACCATATACAGAACCGATGTTTTCGTCAGGACGAGGTTCGAGGTGTCAATTATATCAGATTGGATGAAACTGCAACCTATCACTTAATTTAGGTTGCAAGATTACCATATACAGACCTGATGTTCTCGTCGTGGCGAGGTTCGAGGTGTCAAATAAATCAGATTAGATGAAACTGCAACCTATCACTTAACTCAGGTTGCAATATTACCATATACAAACCCGAAGTTTTGGTCCGCGCGAGATTCGAGGTGTCAAATATATCAAATTAGATGAAACAACAACCCATCACTTAACTCAGGATGCAAAATTACCATATACAGAACCGATGTTTTCGTCAGGACGAGGTTCGAGGTGTCAATTATATCAGATTGGATGAAACTGCAACCTATCACTTAATTTAGGTTGCAAGGTTACCATATACAGACCCGATGTTCTCGTCGTGGCGAGGTTTGAGGTGTCAAATAAATCAGATTAGATGAAACTACAACCTATCACTTAACTCAGGTTGCAATATTACCATATACAAACCCGAAGTTTTGGTCCGCGCGAGGTTCGAGGTGTCTAATATATCAACTTAGATGAAACTGCAACCTATCACTTAACTCAGGTTGCAATATTACCATATACATACCCGATGTTCTCGTCGGGGCGAGGTTCGAGGTGTCAAATATATCAACTTAGATGAAACTGCAACCTATCACTTAACTCAGGTTGCAATATTACCATATACAAACCCGAAGTTTTGGTCCGCGCGAGGTTCGAGGTGTCAAATATATCAACTTAGATAAAACTGCAACCAATCACTTAACTCAGGTTGCAATATTACCATATATACACCCGATGTTCTGGTCCGCGCGAGGTTCGAGGTGTCAAATATATCAGATTAGATGAAACAACAACCTATCACTTAACTCAGGTTGCAAAATTACCATATACAGAACCGATGTTTTCGTCAGGACGAGGTTCGAGGTGTCAATTATATCAGATTGGATGAAACTGCAACCTATCACTTAATTTAGGTTGCAAGATTACCATATACAGACCTGATGTTCTCGTCGTGGCGAGGTTCGAGGTGTCAAATAAATCAGATTAGATGAAACTGCAACCTATCACTTAACTCAGGTTGCAATATTACCATATACAAACCCGAAGTTTTGGTCCGCGCGAGATTCGAGGTGTCAAATATATCAAATTAGATGAAACAACAACCCATCACTTAACTCAGGATGCAAAATTACCATATACAGAACCGATGTTTTCGTCAGGACGAGGTTCGAGGTGTCAATTATATCAGATTGGATGAAACTGCAACCTATCACTTAATTTAGGTTGCAAGGTTACCATATACAGACCCGATGTTCTCGTCGTGGCGAGGTTCGAGGTGTCAAATAAATCAGATTAGATGAAACTGCAACCTATCACTTAACTCAGGTTGCAATATTACCATATACAAACCCGAAGTTTTGGTCCGCGCGAGGTTCGAGGTGTCAAATATATCAGCTTAGATAAAACTGCAACCTATCACTTAACTCAGGTTGCAATATTACCATATATACACCCGATGTTCTGGTCCGCGCGAGATTCGAGGTGTCAAATATATCAAATTAGATGAAACAACAACCCATCACTTAACTCAGGTTGCAAAATTACCATATACAGAACCGATGTTTTCGTCAGGACGAGGTTCGAGGTGTCAATTATATCAGATTGGATGAAACTGCAACCTATCACTTAATTTAGGTTGCAAGGTTACCATATACAGACCCGATGTTCTCGTCGTGGCGAGGTTCGAGGTGTCAAATAAATCAGATTAGATGAAACTGCAACCTATCACTTAACTCAGGTTGCAATATTACAATATACAAATCCGAAGTTTTGGTCCGTGCGAGGTTCGAGGTGTCTAATATATCAACTTAGATGAAACTGCAACCTATCACTTAACTCAGGTTGCAATATTACCATATACAAACCCGATGTTCTCGTATGGGCGAGGTTCGAGGTGTCAAATATATCAACTTAGATGAAACTGCAACCTATCACTTAACTCAGGTTGCAATATTTCCATATACAAACCCGAAGTTTTGGTCCGCGCGAGGTTCGAGGTGTCAAATATATCAGCTTAGATAAAACTGCAACCTATCACTTAACTCAGGTTGCAATATTACCATATATACCCCCGAGGTTCTGGTCTGCGCGAGGTTCGAGGTGTCAAATATATCAGATTAGATGAAACAACAACCTATCACTTAACTCAGGTTGCAAAATTACCATATACAGAACCGATGTTTTCGTCAGGACGAGGTTCGAGGTGTCAATTATATCAGATTGGATGAAACTGCAACCTATCACTTAACTCAGGTTGCAAGATTACCATATACAGTCCCGATGTTCTCGTCCGAGCGAGATTCGAGGTGTCAAATATATCAGATTGGATGAAACTGCAACCTATCACTTAACTCAGGTTGCAAGATTACCATATACAGACCCGATGTTCTAGTCCGTGTGAGGTTCTAGGTGTCAAATATATCAGATTAGATGAAACTTCAACCTATCACTTAACTTAGGTTAAAATATTACCATATACAGACCCGATGTTCTCGTCGGGGCGAGGTTCGAGGTGTCAAATATATATCATATTGGATGAAACTGCAACAATCACTTAACTCAGGTTGCAAGATTACCATATACAGACTCGATGTTCTCGTCGGGGAGAGGTTCGAGGTGTCAAATATATCAGCTTAGATGAAACTGCAACCTATCACTTAACTCAGGTTGCAATATTACCATATACAGACCCGATGTTCTGGTCCGCGCGAGGTTTGAGGTGTCAGATAAATCAGATTAGATGAAACTACAACCTATCACTTAAATCAAGTTGCAATATTACCATATACAAACCCGATGTTTTGGTCCCCGCGAGGTTCGAGGTGTAAAATATATCAGCTTAGATGAAACCGCAACCCATCACTTAACTCAGGTTGCAAGATTAACATATACAAACCCGATGTTCTCGTCGGGGCGAGGTTCGAGGTGTCAAATATATCAGATTAGATGAAACTGCAACCTATCACTTAACTTAGGTTGCAATATTACCATATACAAACCCGATGTTCTGGTTCGCGCGAGGTTCGAGGTCTTAAATATATCAGATTATATGAAACTGCAACCTATCACTTAACTCAGGCTGCAAGATTACCATATACAAACCCGGTGTTCTCGTCGGGGGGAGGTTCGAGGTGTCAAATATATCAGATTGGATGAAACTGCAACATATCACTTAACTCACGTTGCAATATTACCATATACAGACCCGATGTTCTGGTCCGCGCGAGGTTCTAGGTGTCAAATATTTCAGATTATATGAAACTGCAACCTATCACTTATCTCAGGTTGCAAGATTACCATATACAGTTCTGATGTTCTCGTCCGAGCGAGGTTCGAGGTGTCAAATATATTAGATTAGATGAAACTGCAACCTATCACTTAACTCTGGTTGCAATATTACCATATACAGACTCGATGTTCTGGCCCAAGCGAGGTTCTAGGTGTCAAATATATCAGATTGGATGAACTTCAACCTATCACTTATATCAGGTTGCAAGATTACCATATACAAACCCGATGTTCTCGTCGGGGTGATGTTCGAGGTGTAAAATATATCAGATTGGATGAAACTGCAACCTATCACTTAATTTAGGTTGCAAGGTTACCATATACAAACCCGGTGTTCTCGTCGGGGGGAGGTTCGAGGTGTCAAATATATCAGATTGGATGAAACTGCAACATATCACTTAAATCACGTTGCAATATTACCATATACAGACCCGATGTTCTGGTCCGCGCGAGGTTCTAGGTGTCAAATATTTCAGATTATATGAAACTGCAACCTATCACTTATCTCAGGTTGCAAGATTACCATATACAGTTCTGATGTTCTCGTCCGAGCGAGGTTCGAGGTGTCAAATATATTAGATTAGATGAAACTGCAACCTATCACTTAACTCTGGTTGCAATATTACCATATACAGACTCGATGTTCTGGCCCAAGCGAGGTTCTAGGTGTCAAATATATCAGATTGGATGAACTTCAACCTATCACTTATATCAGGTTGCAAGATTACCATATACAAACCCGATGTTCTCGTCGGGGTGATGTTCGAGGTGTAAAATATATCAGATTGGATGAAACTGCAACCTATCACTTAATTTAGGTTGCAAGGTTACCATATACA
>NC_039358.1:220159709-220159968 GCF_003573695.1 Papaver somniferum
ACTCGATGTTCTGGCCCAAGCGAGGTTCTAGGTGTCAAATATATCAGATTGGATGAACTTCAACCTATCACTTAACTCAGGTTGCAAGATTACCATATAAAAACCCGATGTTCTCGTCGGGGTGACGTTCGAGGTGTAAAATATATCAGATTGCATGAAACTGCAACCTATCACTTAATTTAGGTTGCAAGGTTACCATATACAGACCCGATGTTCTCGTCGTGGCGAGGTTCGAGGTGTCAAATATATCAGATTAGAT